>NC_069506.1:246278751-246421251 GCF_027579735.1 Bombina bombina | reverse complement strand
TCCAGGCTTCCTAGGTTTGTAGGCAGTCTTCTGCCTTGTTTGAAGGGTATGCCGGTTGGCGCAAGAGTCAAACTGCTTCTGCTTCTACTCCTTCCTTTTAGCTGAGGAGTAGCATTGTTTAATTTATGGGGAAGTGGGACAGTGGTTTCTGAGAGGATTATGACTCTCTCTCTCTACCCGTACTGTGTCTTGACTGTTTAAGGTGAAACATCCAAGGGAAGAATCTGTAAGGCGGCTACTTAGTCGTCTTTACATTCTTTTTCTAAACTTTTAAGTTTGATGTGTTTGCCTCAGCTGAGCCTCAGCTGAGCCTTTCTTTGGGAGATAAGTGCCTTTAGTTTAGGTCCGCCTACCTTTAGTTTTCCCTCCTTATCCATTCTGTGTCCTCTCTGGCTTGGGTATTGGTTTCCCAACAGTAATGAATGGAATGGTTGACTCTTCATGCCATTGGAAAGAAAACAAAATGTATGCTTACCTGAAAATTTATTTTCTTTCCTGGCATGGAGAGTCCACGACCCGCCCTGATTAAGTGGCAATATTATATTCCTCTAACCTTCAGGCACCTATATACCCCTAGTGTTCTACCTTTCTGTTATTCCCCGGCTGAATGACTGGGGATTATGGGTAGTGGGAGGATACTTAAGCTCTGACTGGGGTGTCTTTGCCGCCTCCTGGTGGCCAGGCAGTGATTTTCCCAACAGTAATGAATGTTATCGTGGACTCTCCATGCCAGGAAAGAACATAATTTATCAGGTAAGCATACATTTTTTTTTTTTTTTTTATTAGAAAGGGAAATACAATACGCACATATGTTAAATCAATTACAGGGGCACTGAACCCAAATTTGTTCTTTCGTAATTCAGATAGCATGCAATTTTAAGCAAATTTCTAATTTACTCCTATTAATTTTTCTTTGTTCTCTTGCTATCTTTATTTTAAAAGCAGGAATTTAAATCTTAGCAGCCAGCCCATTTTAGGTTCAGCACCATGGATAGTGCTTGCTTAATGGAGGCTTACATTTACCCACCAATGAGCAAGCATAACCCAGGTTCTCAACAAAAAATGGGCCGGCTCCTATGCATCACATTCCTGCATTTTAAATAAAGATAGCAAGCGAACGAAGAAAAATTGATAACAGGAGTACATTTGAAAGTTGCTTAAAATTGCATGCTCTATCTGAATCATGAAAGAAAAAATTTGGGTTTAGTGTCCCTTTAAGTGTAAGGATTCATCGTATACTCCTTTTTAAAAAAAAAAATTTAGACACTTTGTCATACCATATCAGTGCAATTAATACACAACAAATAAAAAAACGAGCTGTGATAAATTATCTAATATTAATTGATACTTAACAGATTTAAACATCAGTTTTTATTGCTAAGCCATCAATGATACAACCATATATCCTTAGACTATAAGAATAACACCAGTAGTTGGTTTCCAAAAGAAATGCAAAACTGGAGCACTCCAGAATAAAAGTGAATCCTCTTTCGCCAAGTAAACAATCCACAACAGATAACCCATTCCCAATTGAGCATTCTTAAAAAAACAAAAAACTTTATTTGGATTTCTAAAACATGTATCGTGCCACAAACCCTCGTTGTTGCTTCTTTTTTTTTTCTTTTTTTTTTTTCTTCTTTCTTTCTTTCATACAAGTGATTGAGAGTCCACGATCCATTACGTCTGGGAATTGCTCATCCCTACCACTAGGAGGGGCAAAGATTCCCAAACCCCAGAGCTTTATAAAACCCTATCCCACCTCACAGGTACCTCAGACTTGTCTGTGCCCTGCTGGAGGAGGTCGAAGAATGAGGAGATATATTTGATTCTTCAGAGACAGGGTTTTTAATCTATGTTGAGGCCTGTTTCTTTTACAAGATACGATGAGTCCACGGATTTCATCCTTGTGGGATATCGCCTCCTGGTCAGCAGGAGGAGGCAAAGAGCACCACAGCAGAGCTGTGTATATAGCTCCTCCCTTCCCTCCCACCCCAGTCATTCTCTTTGCCTGTGTTAGTGATAGGAAGAGGTAAAGTGAGGTGTTAGTTTAGATTCTTCAATCAAGAGTTTATTACTTTTAAAATGTTACCGAAGTGTGCTATTTTTCTGTAGGGTATAGCCGTATTCCTTGTCAGCCTCTAGAGTAGAGCTACAGGTAGCTTTAAAGCAATGGGAACTGGTGGGGTTTTACCCTCACTGTGCCTCCCATACTAGTGCTGCCCTTTGTATACTGATGGTCGTAGCAATATTAACTAAGGCCCTTATGTGTCCACAGAGCTGCTGGAGGGAGAAGTCCTCTTGATCCTGTGGAACTTATCATGCTGTTGATCAGCACTGAGATAAGTGCAGTCTTTTATTTTCTGGGACACTGACTAACTCAGAAGGGACTGTGTACTTATGAGCTGTTGGAACAAGAGCCTTTACAACAAGTTAAAAGGGCTGTTCTGTAACGGTGTGTGCGAGTTGTCCAAGGGGTCAACCGACACAAGGGGAGTTACATTAGAGGTTAATGTTATTATGGCCTATTGTGATCCTATGAATGGGGCTGGATGCATCACTAGAATGCTTATCATAAGGAGCTATGGTGTCTCTGTGTTAGACGCTGGGAGTGCTTACCAGAGTCTTGCATTAGGACTCCGGTTTATGGCTGCATGTTGGTTTTGTTTTGGTGACTGTAGCAGGGGTTGAGAACCAGCTTTTTATTGCCGCGCGGAGAACTTTATAGAATATGGAAGTTCTTTGCCGCACAGAGTTACGGCCGATGCGGGCGGGACTTGCTTTGGCACGCTGTTTAGCTGCGCAGACTGTCGTTACATCCGGATGCTGAATCAGACTAAGCTCACGCCGAGACCGCATGGTTAGTGCACACAAGCGGTCTTGGGCGTTTTGTCACATTCCTCTGGTTCCTTGTCAAGTGCGGTCGGAAGACCGTGGGGGCAGCCAGGCGCCTCAGCAGAGCTGTTGAGGCGAGGTGCTGAAGTAAAATCTACACAGAGTGTTTAGATTGTTGACCTTTTCAGGCTCTGACATCGTTAATACATGTTTAGTTTTTAAAGGCACAGTAGCTGCCCAGGTTTAACGTAATCTGTGATTGTTAACCCTTTCAGGCTCGAACATCGTTAATACATGTTTGGCTTTTAAAGGTACAGTAGCTGCCCAAGTTTAAAATAATCTGTGCTGCTGTTTTTTCTCTGCTAATTAGCTATACATTTAGTACTATATTTTTAGTCCAAATTGCTTCTTGCTGTCTATTATGATGGATGCAGATGATATCCAAACGGTAGCGTGTTAAATGTGTTTGGATGCCCCTGTGGAACCCCCTGCTCCTTTTTGTCCCTCATGTATTGAGAGGGCCTTGCATTTTAGAGACAAAATTGTTTTTGACAAATCTTTGACTAAGATGAATGCTTCTCAAGAGTCTACAGATGAGATGCAGAGCATGCCGCAGCTTTCTCCCCAAGCGTCACAGCCCTTAACACCCGCTCAAACGGGACCTTGTATTTCACCAGTATCTGCAGCTTTTACATTAAAAAACATAGCTGCAGTGATGTCCTCTACACTTTCTGATGTGTTGGCTAATTTGCCCATATCGCACGGCAAGTGTTCAAGACAGGACAATTATGTAGTAAATTCTGTCTCTTATTCTATGATGGCGATTACGGATGTACCCTCCCGGGGTTCTGAGTTGGAGAGTACGGCGGTACTCTCAGAAGGTGAACTGTCTGACTCAGGGAGTGTCTTACCTCTGACTGATTCTGACATAGTTTCAGATTTAAACTTGAGCACCTCCGTTTACTACTGAGGGAGGTGTTGGTTACTCTGGATGATTGTGACTCAATAGTGGTCCCTCCAGAGAAATTGAGTAAGTTGGACAGATATTTGGAGGTCCCATCTTATTCGGATGTCTTTCCAGTCCCGAAAAGGACTTCAGAGATTATTGCAAAAGAATGGGAGAGACCAGGTATTCCCTTCTCTCCTTCTCCAGTTTTTAAAAAAAAATGTATCCTATAGCCGACGCTATTAGAGATTCTTGGCAGACAGTCCCTAAAGTTGAGGGTGCTGTTTCTACTATGGCCAATCGTACTACTATTCCTATTGAGGATAGTTGTGCATTTAAGGACCCTATGGATAAGTAATTGGAGGGTCTCCTTAAGAAAATTTGCGTTCATCAGGGATTCCTGTTACAACCTGTGGCTTGCATTGTCACAGTCACCACTGCAGCCGCTTATTGGTTTGATGCTCTGGAATAGTCTCTTAAGACTGAGACTCCTTTGGAAGAGATACAGGATCGGATTAAAGCTCTTAAGTTAGCTAATTTGTTTATAACGGATGCTTCCCTGCATATTACTAAATTGGCGGCTAAGAGTTCGGGCTTTGCCATCCTAGCACGCAGAGCTTTATGGTTAAAATCCTGGTCTGCGATGTGTCATCCAAATCTAAGCTTTTGGCTATTACTTACAAGGGAAGACCCTGTTCGGGCCTGACTTGAAGGAGATCATTTCTGACATAACGGGAGGCAAGGGTCATCTCCTCCCTCAGGATACAAAGTCCAAACAGAGGGCGACAGAGTAATTTTCGTTCCTTTCGAAATTTCAAGGGTGTTCCCTCTTCCTCTTCCGCTAAACAGGAAGGGAATTATTCACAAACCAAGTCCACTTGGAGACCCAACCAGTCTTGGAACAAGGGTAAACAATCCAAGAAGCCAGCTGCTGCTTACAAATCAGCATGAAGGGTCGGCCCCCGATCCGCGACCAGATCTTGTGGGGGGCAGACTCTCTCTCTTCGTCCAGGCCTGGATAAGAGATGTTCAGGATCCCTGGACACTGGAAATTGTGTCTCAGGGATATCAGTTGGAGTTCAGAAACTCTTCTCCCAGGGGAAGGTTTCTTCTTTCAAGATTATCTGCAAACCAGATAAAAAGAGAGGCGTTCTTACGTTGTGTAGGAGACCTTGCTTCCATGGGAGTAATATGTCCCGTTCCACTACAGGAACAAGGTCAGGGGTTTTATTCAAAACTCTTTGTAGTTCCCAAAAAAGAGGGAACTTTTCGACCTATTCTAGACCTCAAGAGTCTAAACAAGTTGCTCAGAGTTCCATCCTTCAAGATGGAAACTATTCGTACCATTCTTCCATTGATCCAGGAGGTTCAATTTATGACTACCGTGGATCTAAAGGATGCATATCTTCATGTTCCTATCCACAAAGATCATCACAAGTTCCTTCTGTTTGCCTTTCTGGACAAACATTTTCAGTTTGTGGCTCTTCGTTTCGGTCTGGCCATGGTGCCCAGAATTTTCACAAAGGTTCTGGGGTCTCTGCTCGCGGGTTCTCAGACCGTGGGGCTTTGCAGTGGCGCCTTATCTGGACGATATTCTGATCCAGGCGTCTTATCAGCTAACAAAGTCTCATACCGACACTGTTCTGTCCTTTCTAAGGACTCACGGGTGGAAAGTGATTCTGGAAAAGAGTTCGCTAGTTCCACAGATAAGGGTTCCTTTCTTGGGAACTCTAATCGACTCTCTATCCATGAAGATCTTTTTGACGGAAGTCAGAAAGTTAAAGATTCTGAATACATGCCGAACCCTTCAGTCCAATCCTCGGCCGTCAGTGGCTTAGTGCATGGAGGCAATTGGATTGATGGTAGTGGCAATGGACATCATTCCGTTTGCTCGTTTTCATCTCAGACCTCTGCAACTGAGCATGCTCAGACAGTAAAATGGAGATTATACAAATTTGTCTCCTCAAATAGATCTAGATCAGGAAACAAGGGACTCTCTTCTATGGTGGTTGTCGCTGGATCATCTATCCCAGGGGACATGCTTCCGCAGGCCCTCATGGGTGATAGTGACAACGGACACTTGTATGATGGGATGGGGAGCAGTCTGGAACTCCCTGAGGGCTCAGGGTGTATGGACTCGGAGTCTCTACTTCCAATCAATATTCTAGAGTTGAGAGCAATATTCAATGCGCTTCAGACTTGGCCTCAGTTGGCTTCGGCCAAATTCATCAGATTCCAGTCGGACAACATTACGACTGTAGCTTACATCAATCATCAGGGAGGAACAAGGAGTTCCTTAGCGATGGCAGAAGTAGCCAAAATAATACAGTGGGCGGAGGCTCACTCTTGTTATCTGTCGGCAATCCACATCCCAGGTGTGGAAAACTGGGAAGCGGATTTTCTGAGCAGGCAGACTTTTCATCCAGGGGAATGGGAACTCCATCCGGAGGTATTTGCCAACCTGATTCTCAGATGGGGCAGGCCGGAGTTGGATCTCATGCCATCTCATCAGAATGCCAAGCTTCCGAGATACGGGTCCAGGGATCCCCAGGCCGAGCTGATAGATGCCTTGGCAGTGCCTTGGTCGTTCAGCCTAGCTTATGTGTTCCCTACATTTACTTTCCTTCCCCGGGTGATTGCTAGAGTCAAACAGGAGAGGGCTTTGGTGATCCTCATCGCTCCTGCGTTACCTCGCAGGACTTAGTATGCCGATCTGGTGGACATGTCATCTCAGCCACCGTGGAAGCCCTTCTCATTCAGGGACCCTTACATCATCCGAATCTAGTTTCTCTGCAGCTAACTGCTTGGAGATTGAACACTTGATTTTATCTAAGCGAGGGTTTTCTGATTCGGTCATTGATGCCTTGATTCAGGCACGTAAGCCTGTTACTAGAAAGATTTACCATAAGATATGGCGTAAATATCTTTATTGGTGCGAATCCAAGGGCTACTCATGGAGTAGGGTTAGGATTCCCAGGATTTTGTCTTTTCTCCGAGAAGGATTGGAGAAAGGGTTGTCAGAAGTTTCTTAAAGGGACAGATTTCTGCTTTGTCTATTTTGCTACACAAGAGTCTGGCAGATGTTCCAGATGTTCAATCTTTTTGTCAGGCTCTGACTAGAATCAGGCCTGTGTTTAGACCTATTGCTCCTCCTTGGAGTTTGAATTTAGTTCTTAATGTTCTTCAAGGGGGTTCCGTTTGAATATATGCATTCCATAGATATTAAGTTATTATCTTGGAAGGTTTTATTTTTGGTTGCTATTTCTTCTGCTCGCAGAGTTTCTGAGCTTTCGGCATTACAATGTGATTCTCCTTATCTTATTTTCCATTCCGATGAGGTGGTGTTACGTACCAAACCTGGTTTTCTTCCTAAGGTTGTTTCTAATAAAAATATTAATCAGGAAATTGTTGTTCCTTCCTTGTGTCCTAATCCTCCTAAAAAGGATCGACTGTTACATAATTTGGACGTGGTCCGTGCTTTGAAGTTTTACTTACAGGCAACTAAGGATTTTCGTCAATCGTCTTCCCTGTTTGTTGTGTTTTCTGTGAAGCGTAGGGGTCTTTCATTTTGGCTGAAGAGTATCATCCGTTTTGCATATGAGACTGCTGGACAGCAGCCTCCTGCACGAATTACGGCTCATTCCACTAGAGCTGTGGCTTCCTCATGGGCATTCAAAAATGATGCTTCGGTTGAACAGATTTGCAAAGCTGCAACTTGGTCGTCTCTTCACACTTTTTCCAAATTTTACAAATTCGATACTTTTGCCTCGTCTGAGGCTGTTTTTGGGAGGAAAGTTCTTCAAGCAGTGGTGCCTTCTGTTTAGGTTCCCTGTCTTGTCCCTCCCGTTTCATCCGTGTACTATAGCTTTGGTATTGTATCCCACAAGTAAGGATGAAATCCGTGGACTCATCGTATCTTGTAAAAGAAAAGGACATTTATTCTTACCTGATAAATTTGTTTCTTTTACGATACGATGAGTCCACTGCCCACCCTGTTTTTATGAGATAGGTCTTTATTTTTGTTAAACTTCAGTCATCTCTGCACCTTGGCTTTTCTTTTCTCTTCCTAACTTCGGTCGAATGACTGGAGTGGGAGGGAAGGGAGGAGCTATATATACAGCTCTGCTGTGGTGCTCTTTGCCTCCTCCTGCTGACCAGGAGGCGATATCCCACAAGTAAGGATGAAATCCGTGGACTCATCGTATCGTAAAAGAAACAAATTTATCAGGTAAGAATAAATTTCCTTTTTCCCCTCAAAGTACAGTGTTTGTGTCAGAGGGATGTATTTGGGGTATTGTTTGACCTTTTTTTTTTTTTTCACCTCATGGGAAATTGTCACAAACCTTCCTTATTGGTCACAGGGACTTGTCTTTTGCTTCCTCTTATGTATCTACAATATACTCCTATTCCATAACCTCTGCTTATGTTTTAGTACTGGTTTGGCTATATACTTTACTAGAAGATGAGTGTCTGTTGGTGAAATCTCCACTAATCCTGATTTTCCCATCTTGGCCTCACAGGATTTGGTATGCATATCTGGTTCATATGTTCAGTTGTCCTCCTTGGCCTCTTCTACTTCGACCAGACCTGTCTCAAGGTCCGTTTTTCCATATGGATCTCTAAGGTTAATAGAAGGGAGATTGAACAGTTTGTTCTTAAACATGGAGGCTTTTCAGATTCTGTGATTGAAACTTTAATCCAGGCTCTTAAGCCTGTGACTAGGAAGATTTATAATGTGCCGTCTGGAAGGCTTTTATTTCTTGGTGTATAGATTGTAGCTTTTCCTGGCATTCTTTTAGAATTCCTGGAATTTTGCAGTTTTTACAGGATGGTTTGGATAAGGGTCTATTTGTCTGTTCTCTGAAAGGGAAGATTTCTGCTTTTTCAGTGTTTCATAGGAAGATTGCTAATCTTCCTGACATTCATGGTTTTGTTCAGGCGTTTGCCTAAATTAAGCCTGTGATAAAGCCAATTTCTCCACCCTGGAGTCTTAAAGGGATACTGAAGCCAACTTTTTTTCTTTCATTATTAAGATAGAGCATGCAATTTTAAGCAACTTTCTATTTTACTACTATTATTATTTGTCTTCATTCTCTTGGTATCTTTATTTGAAAAAGAGTTAGTGATGGTAAATTCATACCAACTGCTCAACATATTGTAAAAGCTCTTATCCTAAATAGCATATTGATATGCTTTTTTAATATTAAAAACATCAGTTTACTGAATAACTTCAATTTTATTACGGTAACTTTACAGTTTTATATTCAGCCTCTCTCTCGAAAATTTTCGAAGCTACTGCTTTGATTGACATACGTTTTTAGCCTATCATCGCCTCACCATGCGCCCTATGTTAAAAAGTACCTGCACGCTCCCGTGCTCTGAACTCACTAATGGTGATGCATTGAGCATGCACAACTCTTACGCTACTTGCGCATTTGAAATAGAGACCCCTCAGCTCTAGGGTTCTCTATTTCAGATGCGCAAGTAGCGTAAGAGTTGCGCATGCGCATTGCATCGCAATTGGTGAGTTCAGAGCACGGGAGCGTTCAGGTACTTTTTAACATAAGGGCGCATGGTGAGCCGATTGGCTAAAACGTATGTCAATCAAAACAGTAGCTTAGAAAATTTTCGAGAGGCTGAATGTTAAAACGTTACCGTAATTGAAGTTATTCAGTAAACTGTTTTTAAGATTAAAAAAGCATATTGATATGCTATTTAGGTTAAGAGCTTTTAAAATATGTTGAGCAGTTGGTATGAATTTACCATCACTTTAAATCCCATTGACATAGTGGAATTATGGGCTCAGATTCAACTGCCTATTCTGTCCCCAGGACAACTTGACATTTTAAATGCACCAATACTATCATCAGAGGTTAAAGGGACAGTCAAGTCAAAAATAAACTTTCATGGGGGGGCGGAGCCAGCAACCTAGAGGACTAGACGCATGCTTTTAGAGCTCCGGCTCTAAATGCCCCAAAATCGCATTAAGAGCCTAATATAATGCAAATCAAGTCCTAAGAACATATAGACTAATAGCCTGACTGCAGTTTGGAGAAGGGGCCGCTTTTATGGGCCAACGCAATAACCTGATAATGAGCTTGGTGGCTTGAACACAGTCAGTACAGACAGCGGCCATATTTATGACCACGTGGACGGACGGTACAGCTTACAATGGAGAGCGCTCACTGGATTTTATCTGAAATTGGCAAACTCCTAGAAGTGTATCAACATGCGTTTACAGTTGTTTTAACCAACACACCTGGTCCTGCAGTTGGTAATGAAGTTTGGCCAGAAAAATGCTTTTACTCCGCTGTCGGCGGGGGAGCTGGTGGAGCTGCACCGGAGCCTTCACATTTATTGCGCACTTCTGATTCTACCGCGAGAGCTAATGACAGCTCAATTTGTCAGAGATCTGAGCAACGGCCATTAGTGCACACAGAAATACAAGCTATCGCTGGTTTGCCAGCGCTTAATAGTGGAGTGAAACTAGGAGCTGCGGCAATGATGGAGATGTTGGGGTCTGGGGTCATGGATCCGGATCTCGGACCTCTTACTCGCCAAAAGGCTGCACAGGTATGGAACTTGCTCCCAATATCCAAACCAAGAGGCTGTGGAGACTGGTTGCCCCAATACGCTGAGAGTTGGGGAGACTCTCCCCATCACCTTAAAGTGGGAGTGGGATAGACATAGTTGAATCCTACAGCTACTGGAACTGAGCTATTGTTAACATGCTATGGTTGCTGTCTTTACTGTTTTCTTTCTCCCTACCTGCAGGGCTCAGCACTTGTTATTCTATAATGTCTCCAACATTCTATATTCTACAGCTAGCAGTCTCCCAGCATCATAATATGTATACAGTTCAGACAAAACCGTTTTAAGCCTTACAGACGTATATTACCATTTGCACAGCTCTAATTATTTTGAGAACTTCCTATATCATTTACATTCGAAGCAAAGCTACATTTACACCAGGGCTGCCCTTTACAAGCAGATAACAGTAATAACTATTATTGAGAGACAATATGACCTTTCCATGGCCCTTTGCAATCTTTTGAGGTTCACCAGTAAGTCTAAACACTCATTCAGTTGATATCTTGAATTACCCTTGTTATCTGGACACTTTCTCACTTCTCTGTGGGAACTGTGCCATAAATGGACATCTAAAATGAGAATTCTGTGGTCTAGCATTCAGTACAGAAGGAGCAGTTTGAATTGACTTACAGCAATGACACTTTGAAAGCTGATTATTTTTTGTCTCTCTTTTTTGTACTCATAAATGGCGAAGGGGGAAAGATATTGTGTATGATGATTTACATGCAATTTAGCAGGAGCAACCCTGATATACCATATATTCCATATGTTAGCGCACGAGTGTTCAGTCCATGGTTGTCCTAGTGTTCAAGGTTTAACTCATCGCCCCAATGTTTAGTTTAATAGTGTAATCTTTATAGACCATGCCAGACCTAAGTACTAAAGACATATCGAGACTTTAGTGACTACCTACATACTATATATGCAAGAAAGAGGCAACTGACTTGTGCACACTGTTTCATGTTGGGGTAGACTTCTACTTTCTGTCATACTAGCCTGCGGTTGGGTATAGGGCCCGTATCCAACTAGCAAGGTTGTTAAAATATGTCACTGTCACAACAGCTGATCTCTGCCCCTACTCTACACTTTCATAGACGCAGTGGCTCTGTAGATACACTCTGGTTTGTACTATATGTACGCAACTATATCTCCCTAATGCCAAGCATTATCTTAAAGCCTAGAATGATTCACACAACCTTTAGCTTCCTCGCTAAGCTTAGCCCCCCATTATATGCTCTGTTAGGCTGACCCTCAGACTCAAAAATGCCCAGCGTTACTTGCTACTGCTCTACAACAACAGCAACTTTGATCCCCCCCACAGTCTATTAATGTATACATTTAGCGTCATAGATCAACCATCTATCAATAGCACAGTCTCCCTAGTAAACCCTTTTGACTCTAGATATAAAGGAATTCTTATAACCTATTGCCCTCACAAGCCATCACCTTTTTCCCTTGCAACAATATAAACCCTCCGGATCAGAGGGGCGACTTGTGTGGTTCTTCTTGGTCATACTGCAACCAATCTACTCTCTCAGTATTTACCCTTAATACCATAGTATGGACTCTACCTACATTTTATAGGTCAGCAGGACTGATCAACAACAACACTAATCAGCTAAATCTATAACCCTTAGCCATACCTTGCCTTATTGGCAGTTCCACTTGCTCTCCTCCTCAACATAACAACATTATCTATTGGATGCCCTACATTTTATACGCTTCCTTTGATTACTAGTCTCTTACCAGATATTACAATAAGATTAAGTATATTCTATCATACCCACCTTATTAAAATGCCCAGCTACTCCTTTGTTAATCCTTACTATTAACAACTATCCTCTAGCCATAGTTTTGAGTCTTAATTTCCATTCACATTCCAATGATCACCTCCCCCCCCCCCATCTTGTAATGTACCTCCTAGGTAAGGAGGCCCACCTATGCGGTCTTTCTAACCAGTACCGCAACCTACCTCATCTATTTTCTATGTTTCTACGTGTAGCTTTTCACTCTACCATAAAATTGACTCTATTTCTACTACTTTGACAAACGAAACTGTTAAGCTTCACTTACAGATTGAGTTACAAGTTTTTAGTTTAGTATGTTCAATTTCATCACACTACTTATATATTGCAAAAACTTGTTTTGCTGTGTTATAAACAAACAAAAAAAAAAAATAAGGAAGACACATGAAGACCATTTACTATTTACATATTGTGAAATATATGCCATAACTATTGTTTATACTTGATTTACTTTGAGAATTTTGAATATATTTCATTGGCAAGTCTGTGTGTTATAATTGTTCCTACAGATCTAGCTTATGTATAATTTTACATCTCTGTATATTCTTATGTTTATATGGCTTCGCGATAATATGCATGTAACCTTATCGCTTTTTCTTTGTCTTCAATAAAAAGATTATTATAAAAAAAAAAAAAAAAAAATAAACTTTCATGATTCTGTTAGGGCATGTAATTTTAAACAACTTTCCAGTTTACTTTTATCATCAATTTTGCTTTGTTCTCTTGGTATTCTTAGTTGAAAGCTAAACTTAGGTCATATGCTAATTCATTTCTTAGCCCTTGAAGGCCACCTCTTATCTGAATGCATGTTGACAGTTTTTCACAACTAGAGGGAGGGCGTTCATGTATGCCTTTTAGAGAACATTGTGCTCACACGTGTAGTTACCTAGGAGTCGGCGCTGATTGGCAACAATGCAAGTCTGTCAAAAGAACTGAAATAAGAGGGCAGTTTGCAGAGGCTTAGATACAAGGTCATCACAGAAGTAAAAAGTGTATTAATATAACTGTTGGTTATGCAAAACTGGGGAATGGGTAATAAAGGATTATCTATCTTTTTAAACAATACAATTCTGGTGTAGGCAATACAGACCTGCAAGTTAAGTAAGGCTGCAGGCCCAGGTAAGATCCCAGCTGAATGTTACGAATTGAAATTGCCCCTACTCTAGCAAAATTATATACTCCTTATCGCCAAGGATTAACACCCACCACCCCCTTCCGATTTTCCTGACTCCCGTATATGCATAATTTTGAAACAAGGCAGAGACCCGGCACTGCCCTCCTCTTACCAACCCATCTCATTATTAAATAAAGACTACTATTTACTGGAATCCTGGAAGACGGACTATCAAGGTTGGCAGGCAACATTATTCATAGTGACCAAACGGGCTTCATGCGGAACCGCTCTTCAGTAACGAATATCCAAAAGACTTTAGCAGTAATCTCACATTTCTGGCAGGCTAAACAAGATCAGGAGATTGGTTCTTTGCCAGATGCTTGCCTCCTTGCAGTCGACGTGGAGAAGGGTATCATTTCACGTCACTAGTCAAATTTGGGATAAGGGGCAACTTTCATAATTTTATATACACTCTTTACACAAATCCACGTGCTGCCATCCTCGTTAAAAGGGAAGTCTCACAACAGTTCTCCCTGGAGAGGTGCACCCATCAAGGATGCCAGCTTTTCCCGCCTATTTAATCTGGCGATTGAGCCTCTGGCCATTTACATCAGGGATACCTTAGATGGCGTTAAGATCACTAACCATCCTCTCCATCCTTCTCTTTATGCAAATTACTTTTTATTGGACTTACAATATCCAGACTCTATGGTACCAAAGCTTGTTTCTATATTTGATTTTGTGAAATGTTTGGATACAAAGTAAATCTAGATAAATCTGAACTGATATATCTAAAAAATAGCACCAACTCTTCTCTAACACACATGAAGCTTAAATTTAATACCAATTCTTTTAAATACTTAGGCATTTGACTGAATCCTAATCCCACCTTAATTTATCATTTTGACATTTCTCCTGTGATCAAACGGCTGCATTCTACCCTGTACTTCGCTGGTCGTTAAGGGATTGTGTGGCTAGAATAGCATGGGGCTTGCTATTAGCTAGTGGGCAGACAGCGCTATTGAAAGCGGCATCCCCATAGAAAGACCAGCTACATACAGGGTACACCGCTGGTCATTAAGGGGTGAAGGTCCCACCACAGCATTTCAATCGAGTTGAGGTTTGGACTTTGAATGGACCATAGCAACACCTTGATTATATTCTTTTCTGTCATTCTGTTGTAGATATGCTGGTGTGCTTGGGATAATTTCCCTGTTGCATGACCCAATTTCAGCCAAGCTTTAGCTGTCGGACAGATGGCCTCACATTTGACTCTAGAATACTTTGGTATACAGAGGAGTTCATGGTCGACTCAATGACTGCAAGGTGCCCAGGTTCTGTGGCTGCAAAACAAGCCTTTGAATTCCTATGGAATCAGTAATGGTGTTTTTCACACATTGCTTCTTCATTTTGGCTTTATATTTGTTAAATAAATTATGACACAGTGTAATATGTCATGTGGTGTTGTTTATCTGAGGTTGTATTTACCTAATTTTAGGACATGCTAAGGACCAGATTTATTATTTATTTATAAAGCGCCAACAGATTCTGCAGCGCTGTCCATGGGTACCAAGATAAAAGTACAACAGTGAAACAATACAAGACAACATTTTTCAGACAAATACAGGGGGGAATTGAGGGCCCTATTTCCGTGGGAACTTACACTCTAGATGGGTTAGGAGGATGGGAAACAGGAGGTGGGGACTGCAAAGGTGAGAATGTTAGATGAGGGCAACTGTTAAGTGAAATTCAGTTGTTAGTGAGTTGGATGATGAGCTTCCCTAAACAAAAAGGTCTTTAGGGAGCGTTTAAAGGGGGACAGGTTAGGGCAAAGCCTCACAGCTTGAGAAAGTGTGTTCCAGAGGGTTGGTGCCGTATGAAAGAGGTCTTGTAGTCTAGCATGGGAGGAGGTGATGGTAGAGGAGGCAAGGAGCAGGTCCTTGTTGGATCTTAGGGAGCGAGCTGGAGTATATTTGCTGATGAGGGAGGACCGGTAGGGTGGGGCCGCATTGGTGAGGGCTTTGTAGGTCTGGATGAGAATTTTGAATTTAATTCTGCTGTGAATGTGGAGCCAGTGAAGGGGCTCACAGAGAGGTGCAGCAGATACAGAGCGTTGGGAGAGGTGGATTAGCTTGGCAGAAACATTTAGGATGTATTGAAGGGGGTGGGGGTGGGGAGGGAGGCCAGTTAGTAGGTTATTACAGTAGTCAAGTCTGGAAATTACCAGAGAGTGGATTAGTAGTCTCCAAGGCATAGGACTTGGGGAGATAGTGGTGCCGCCAACAGTGATAGAAAAATTAGAAACTGGAGTAGAATTAGGAGGGGATTAGAATTAGTTTGGTCTTGGACATGTTTTTATTTTTAGGTGGTGAGAGGCCATCCAGGAGGAAATGCCAGATAAGCAGTCGCTGATGTGAGAATTAAAAGGAGAGAGTGCAGGGGTGGATAGGTAGCGCTGGGTATCATCAGCATAAGATAAGTTTACCCAGTGAAAAAGTGTAAATAGAGGACCCAGAACAGAGCCTTGAGGTACTCCAACAGACAGGCAATGGAGAGGAGTTGTCACCAGCAAAAGAGACAGAGAAGGATCTGTTAGAGAGATGAGTGAATCCAGGAGAGGGCATTGTCACAGAGCCCAAGAGAGCTGTGAGTCTGTTGGAGGAGGGGATGGTCAACAGTGACAAAGGCAGCAGAGAGGTCAAGTAAGATGAGCATAGAGTAGTAGCCTTTGTTAATAGTAGTCGACCAGATTTTTGATGTCCTGATACGTAAAACCATAGAATTAAAAAAGTGTTCTTTCTTTTTCAAACACATATCCTGGTGTCAAATAGCCTCACAATTTTATTTAAATCAAAATGTCCCTCTAAGGAATATAATAAAAAATATTAAGTGAAGATATTTTTTTTCTCTATACACTGGTCATATTTGCTGCAACTTCTGCTACAGATTAAAAAAAAAAAAAAAAAAAAAAGCATGCTGTTTCAGTAGATCATTAGCAGATCCTATATGGAAGTAGTCTATCCACAAGTTCCGATTGTGGCCAATACTGTGGTTTCTGCTTTTGACCCAGTTCCTAAGCTTATATGTAATATGTTATGCTAGCATTAGTATGAGTTTGCTGGAGTGTAAAATAGGTTTGTAATTTACAATACTTTATGTGCTTAGAAATATGTTCACTTCTTATTCAGTTGCATTTTTAATATAATGTATACCATGTGCGGAGTAGTATTTATCTGCATATTTGTAAATATTTAAAGTGTCTTTCAGTCCTAAATGGTCATATGATAGTGGTATTTTTTTTCTCTCTCCTACATTTTCTTTTCTAATAATTCAAAGTGTAATGTCAACACACTCTCCTAATCACAAGCAAGTACTAACTCATTCCACGCAATTATCTGGATACCCTTTGGGTCCTGCTTGTAATTAAATGACTGCTAGGTTTATTATTTTTGCCATTACATGTGACTTGTGTTTTTTTGTTTTTCCTTAATATTTATAAGCCCCATTGGCTTTGTAATACAGGTCAGTGTTATTTTTTAGTTTTGCAAATATACAAATCTTAAACAACTGGCCAGTGTACAATGAGTAAGAAGGTAGTCATAACACTGTACTATACAGTTTGTTTCCTCTTAGTGTCCAAATGACTTGTTAAAGGGCCAGTAAATACGTTGATTGGCATAATCAACAAATGCATGATAAAAAGGTAATGCAATAGCACCTTAGTATGAACTTCAAATTAGTAGATTTTTTTTTTTTCTGACAAATTTCAGTTATGTCTATTTCCACTCCTCTTATATCATGTGACGACCATCAGCCAATCACTAATGCATATACGTATATTCTATGAATTCTTGCACATGCTCAGTAGGAGCTTGTGACTCAAAGTGTAAATATGAAAAGATTGTGCACAATTTAATAGAAGTAAATTGGAAAGTTGTTTAAAAATGCCTGCTCTATCTGAATCCTAAAAGTTTACTTTCTCCAACATAGGTGTGTCCGGTCCACGGCGTCATCCTTACTTGTGGGATATTCTCTTCCCCAACAGGAAATGGCAAAGAGCCCAGCAAAGCTGGTCACATGATCCCTCCTAGGCTCCGCCTACCCCAGTCATTCTCTTTGCCGTTGTACAGGCAACATCTCCACGGAGATGGCTTAGAGTTTTCTTCTGTTATGTGTGATCAGTCCACGGGTCATCATTACTTCTGGGATATTATCTGCTCCCCTACAGGAAGTGCAAGAGGATTCACCCAGCAGAGTTGCTATATAGCTCCTCCCCTCTACGTCACCTCCAGTCATTCTCTTGCACCCAAAGACTAGATAGGAGGTGTGAGAGGACTATGGTGATTATACTTAGTTTTTATAACTTCAATCAAAAGTTTGTTATTTTACAATAGCACCGGAGTGTGTTATTATTTCTCTGGCAGAGTTTGAAGAAGAATCTACCAGAGATTTTCTTATGATTTTAACCGGAGTAGTTAAGATCATATTGCTGTTTCTCGGCCATCTGAGGGAGGTAAAAGCTTCAGATCAGGGGACAGCGGGCAGTTGAATCTGCATTGAGGTATGTAGCAGTTTTTATTTTCTGAATGGAATTGATGAGAAAATCCTGCCATACCGTTATAATGACATGTATGTATACTCTACACTTCAGTATTCTGGGGATGGTATTTCACCGGAATTACTCAGTAAAAGTACATTAAACCTTTTAATAGGTATTTAATTCATGTTAAACGTTTTTGCTGGAATGTAGAATCGTTTGCAGTTCTGAGGTACTGAGTGAATAAATATTTGGGCATTATTTTTCCACTTGGCAGTTTGCTTGTTTTGATTATGACAGTTTCGTTTCTCTCTCACTGCTGTGTGTGAGGGGGAGGGGCCGTTTTTGGCGCTCTTTGCTACGCATCAAAAATTTCCAGTCAGTTACTCTTGTATTTTCTGCATGATCCGGTTCATCTCTAACAGAACTCAGGGGTCTTCAAACTTCTTTGAAGGGAGGTAGATTCTCTCAGCAGAGCTGTGAGACTTATATAGTGACTGTGATTTAAAACGTTGACTGAAGTTTTGGCTAAGTTACCAGAACTAAGAGGCAAGCGTGATCACTCTGGGGTGAGAACAGAGTGCGCTGATAATTCTAGGGCCATGTCTGATACTGCGTCACAGCTTGCAGAGCATGAGGACGGAGAGCTTCATTCTGTAGGTGACGGTTCTGATCCAAGCAGATTGGATTCAGATATTTCAAACTTTAAATTTAAATTGGAAAACCTCCGTGTATTACTAGGGGAGGTCTTAGCGGCTCTTAACGATTGTAACACCGTTGCAATACCAGAGAAAATGTGTAGGTTGGATAAATACTTTGCGGTACCGGCGAGTACTGACGTTTTTCCTATACCTAAGAGATTAACTGAAATTGTTACTAAGGAGTGGGATAGACCCGGTGTGCCGTTCTCACCCCCTCCAATATTTAGAAAGATGTTTCCAATAGACGCCACCACACGGGACTTATGGCAAACGGTCCCTAAGGTGGAGGGAGCAGTTTCTACTTTAGCTAAGCGCACCACTATCCCGGTGGAGGATAGCTGTGCTTTTTCAGATCCTATGGATAAAAAATTAGAGGGTTACCTTAAGAAAATGTTTGTTCAACAAGGTTTTATATTGCAACCCCTTGCATGCATCGCGCCGATTACGGCTGCGGCAGCATTTTGGATTGAGTCTCTGGAAGAGAACCTTAGTTCCGCTACGCTGGACGACATTACGGACAGGCTTAGAGTCCTTAAACTAGCTAATTCATTCATTTCGGAGGCCGTAGTACATTTAACCAAACTTACGGCTAAGAATTCTGGATTCGCCATTCAGGCACGTAGGGCGCTGTGGCTAAAATCCTGGTCGGCTGATGTAACTTCTAAGTCCAAATTACTTAATATACCTTTCAAGGGGCAAACTTTATTTGGGCCCGGTTTGAAAGAAATTATCGCTGACATTACAGGAGGTAAGGGCCACGCTCTACCTCAAGACAAAGCCAAAGCTAAGGCTAGACAGTCTAATTTTCGTCCCTTTCGGAATTTCAAAGCAGGTGCAGCATCAACTTCCACTGCACCAAAACAGGAAGGAGCTGTTGCTCGTTACAGACAAGGCTGGAAACCTAACCAGTCCTGGAATAAGGGCAAGCAGGCCAGAAAACCTGCTGCTGCCCCTAAGACAGCATGAACCGAGGGCCCCCGATCCGGGACCGGATCTAGTGGGGGGCAGACTCTCTCTCTTCGCCCAGGCTTGGGCAAGAGATGTCCAGGATCCCTGGGCGCTAGAGATCATATCTCAGGGATACCTTCTAGACTTCAAATTATCTCCCCCAAGAGGGAGATTTCATCTGTCAAGGTTGTCAACAAACCAAATAAAGAAAGACGCGTTTCTACGCTGTGTACAAGATCTATTATTAATGGGAGTGATCCATCCGGTTCCGCGGTCGGAACAAGGACAAGGGTTTTACTCAAACCTGTTTGTGGTTCCCAAAAAAGAGGGAACTTTCAGGCCAATCTTGGATTTAAAGATCCTAAACAAATTCCTAAGAGTTCCATCGTTCAAAATGGAAACTATTCGGACAATCTTACCCATGATCCAAAAGGGTCAGTACATGACCACAGTGGATTTAAAGGATGCTTATCTTCACATACCGATTCACAAAGATCATTACCGGTATCTAAGGTTTGCCTTCTTAAACAGGCATTACCAGTTTGTAGCCCTTCCATTCGGATTGGCTACGGCTCCAAGAATCTTCACAAAGGTTCTGGGTGCCCTTCTAGCGGTTCTGAGACCGCGAGGAATTTCGGTAGCTCCGTACCTAGACGACATTCTGATACAAGCTTCAAGCTTTCAAACTGCCAAGTCTCATACAGAGTTAGTTCTGGCATTTCTAAGGTCGCATGGATGGAAAGTGAACGAAAAGAAGAGTTCTCTCTTGCCTCTCACAAGAGTTCCATTCTTGGGGACTCTTATAGATTCTGTAGAAATGAAGATTTATCTGACAGAGGACAGATTAACAAAGCTTCTAAATGCATGCCGTGTCCTTCATTCCATTCAACTCCCGTCAGTAGCTCAATGCATGGAGGTGATCGGCTTAATGGTAGCAGCAATGGACATAGTACCCTTTGCACGCCTACATCTCAGACCACTGCAATTGTGCATGCTGAGTCAGTGGAATGGGGATTACTCAGATTTGTCCCCCACTCTGAATCTGGATCAAGAGACCAGAAACTCTCTTCTATGGTGGCTTTCTCGGCCACATCTGTCCAGGGGGATGCCGTTCAGCAGGCCGGACTGGACAATTGTAACAACAGACGCCAGCCTTCTAGGTTGGGGCGCTGTCTGGAATTCTCTGAAGGCTCAGGGACAATGGAGTCAGGAGGAAAGTCTCCTGCCAATAAACATTCTGGAATTGAGAGCAGTTCTCAATGCCCTTCTAGCTTGGCCCCAGTTAAAGACTCGGGGGTTCATCAGGTTTCAGTCGGACAACATCACGACTGTAGCTTACATCAACCATCAGGGAGGGACAAGAAGCTCCCTAGCAATGATAGAAGTATCAAAGATAATTCGCTGGGCAGAGTCTCACTCTTGCCACCTGTCAGCAATCCACATCCCGGGAGTGGAGAACTGGGAGGCGGATTTCTTGAGTCGCCAGACTCTTCATCCGGGGGAGTGGGAACTTCATCCGGAGGTCTTTGCCCAAATACTTCAACGTTGGGGCAAACCAGAGATAGATCTCATGGCGTCTCGCCAGAACGCCAAACTTCCTCGCTACGGATCCAGATCCAGGGATCCGGGAGCGGTTCTGATAGATGCTTTGACAGCACCTTGGAACTTCAGGATGGCTTATGTGTTTCCACCCTTCCCGCTGCTTCCTCGATTGATTGCCAAAATCAAACAGGAGAGAGCATCAGTGATTCTAATAGCGCCTGCATGGCCGCGCAGGACTTGGTATGCAGATCTAGTGGACATGTCATCCTGTCCGCCTTGGTCTCTACCTCTAAGACAGGACCTTCTGATTCAGGGTCCATTCAAACATCAAAGTCTAACTTCTCTGAAGCTGACTGCTTGGAAATTGAACGCTTGATTTTATCAAAACGTGGTTTTTCTGAGTCGGTTATTGATACCCTGATACAGGCTAGGAAGCCTGTTACCAGAAAGATTTACCATAAAATATGGCGTAAATACCTATACTGGTGTGAATCCAAAGATTACTCCTGGAGTAAGGTTAGGATTCCTAGGATATTGTCTTTTCTACAAGAAGGTTTAGAAAAGGGTTTATCGGCTAGCTCATTAAAGGGACAGATCTCAGCTCTGTCCATCTTGTTCCACAGGCGTCTGTCAGAAAATTCAGACATCCAGGCCTTTTGTCAGGCTTTAGCTAGGATCAAGCCTGTGTTTAAAACTGTTGCTCCGCCATGGAGTTTAAACTTAGTTCTTAACGTTTTACAGGGTGTTCCGTTTGAACCCCTTCATTCCATTGATATAAAATTGTTATCTTGGAAAGTTCTATTTTTAATGGCTATTTCCTCGGCTCGAAGAGTCTCTGAGTTATCAGCCCTACATTGTGATTCTCCTTATCTGATCTTTCACTCAGACAAGGTAGTTCTGCGTACTAAACCTGGGTTCTTACCTAAGGTTGTCTCTAACAGGAATATCAATCAAGAGATTGTTGTTCCATCCTTGTGTCCAAATCCTTCTTCAAAGAAGGAACGTCTTCTACACAATCTGGATGTAGTT
The DNA here is from genome assembly GCF_027579735.1 of Bombina bombina. Taxonomy (NCBI): domain Eukaryota; kingdom Metazoa; phylum Chordata; class Amphibia; order Anura; family Bombinatoridae; genus Bombina; species Bombina bombina. The sequence goes on along the minus strand of NC_069506.1, from coordinate 246,399,206 downwards.
CGTGCCCTCAAGTTCTACTTGCAGGCAACTAAAGATTTTCGCCAAACTTCTTCCCTGTTTGTCGTTTATTCTGGACAGAGGAGAGGTCAAAAAGCTTCTGCTACCTCTCTCTCTTTTTGGCTTCGTAGCATAATACGTTTAGCCTATGAGACTGCTGGACAGCAGCCTCCTGAAAGAATTACAGCTCATTCTACTAGAGCTGTGGCTTCCACTTGGGCCTTTAAGAATGAGGCCTCTGTTGAACAGATTTGCAAGGCTGCAACTTGGTCTTCGCTTCATACTTTTTCCAAATTTTACAAATTTGACACTTTTGCTTCTTCGGAGGCTATTTTTGGGAGAAAGGTTCTTCAGGCAGTGGTTCCTTCTGTATAATGAGCCTGCCTATCCCTCCCGTCATCCGTGTACTTTTGCTTTGGTATTGGTATCCCAGAAGTAATGATGACCCGTGGACTGATCACACATAACAGAAGAAAACATAATTTATGCTTACCTGATAAATTCCTTTCTTCTGTTGTGTGATCAGTCCACGGCCCGCCCTGTTTTTTAAGGCAGGTAAATATTTTTTTAAATTATACTCCAGTCACCACTACACCCTTGGCTTCTCCTTTCTCGTTGGTCTTTGGTCGAATGACTGGAGGTGACGTAGAGGGGAGGAGCTATATAGCAACTCTGCTGGGTGAATCCTCTTGCACTTCCTGTAGGGGAGCAGATAATATCCCAGAAGTAATGATGACCCGTGGACTGATCACACAACAGAAGAAAGGAATTTATCAGGTAAGCATAAATTATGTTTTTTAGTGTTTAACTGTAGTTTTTATTATTCAATCAAGAGTTTGTTATTTTAAAATAGTGCTGGTATGTACTATTTACTCAGAAACAGAAAAGAGATGAAGATTTCTGTTTGTATGAGGAAAATGATTTTAGCACCGTAACTAAAATCCATGGCTGTTCCACACAGGACTGTTGAGAGCAATTAACTTCAGTTGGGGGAACAGTGTGCAGTCTCTTACTGCTTGAGGTATGACACATTCTAACAAGACGATGTAATGCTGGAAGCTGTCATTTTCCCTATGGGATCCGGTAAGCCATGTTTATTAAGATAGTAAATAAGGGCTTCACAAGGGCTTATTAAGACTGTAGACTTTTTCTGGGCTAAATCGATTCATTATTAACACATATTTAGCCTTGAGGAATCATTTAATCTGGGTATTTTGATAAGATTATATCGGCAGGCACTGTTTTAGACACCTTATTCTTTAGGGACTTTCCCTAATCATTGTCAGAGCCTCATTTTCGCGCCGGTATGGCGCACTTGTTTTTGAGAACAATGGCATGCAGCTGCATGTGTGTGGAGCTCTGATACATAGAAAAGTCTTTCTGAAGGCATCATTTGGTATCGTATTCCCCTTTGGGCTTGGTTGGGTCTCAGCAAAGCAGATTCCAGGGACTGTAAAGGGGTTAAATATAAAAACGGCTCCGGTTCCGTTATTTTAAGGGTTAAAGCTTCCAAATTTGGTGTGCAATACTTTTAAGGCTTTAAGACACTGTGGTGAAATTTTGGTGAATTTTGAACAATTCCTTCATACTTTTTCGCAATTGCAGTAATAAAGTGTGTTTAGTTTAAAATTTAAAGTGACAGTAACGGTTTTATTTTAAAACGTTTTTTGTGCTTTGTTATCAAGTTTATGCCTGTTTAACATGTCTGAACTACCAGATAGATTGTGTTCTGACTGTGGGGAAACCAAGGTTCCTTCTCATTTAACTATATGTATTTTATGTCATAAAAATTTTTAGTAAAAATGATGCCCAAGATGATTCCTCAAGTGAGGGGAGTAAGCATGGTACTGCATCATCCCCTCCTTCGTCTACACCAGTCTTGCCCATACAGGAGGCCCCTAGTACATCTAGTGCGCCAATACTCCTTACTATGCAACATTTAACGGCTGTAATGGATAATTCTATCAAAAACATTTTAGCCAATATGCCCACTTATCAGCGAAAGCGCGACTGCTCTGTTTTAGAAAATTCTGTAGAGCATGAGAACGCTGATGATATGGTTTCTGAAGGGCCCCTACACCAGTCTGAGGGGGCCAGGGAGGTTTTGTCTGAGGGAGAAATTTCAGATTCAGGAAACATTTCTCAACAAGCTGAACCTGATGTGATTACTTTTAAATTTAAGTTGGAACATCTCCGCGCTCTGCTTAAGGAGGTGTTATCCAATTTGGATGATTGTGATTATCTGGTCATTCCAGAACCACTATGTAAAATGGAAAAGTTCTTAGAGGCCCCGGGGCCCCCCGAAGCTTTTCCTATATCCAAGCGGGTGGCGTACATTGTTAGTAAAGAATGGGACAGGCCCGGTATACCTTTAGTACCTCCCCCCATATTTATAAAATTGTTTTCCTATAGTCGACCCCAGAAAGGACTGATGGCAGACAGTCCCCAAGGTCGAGGGGGCGGTTTCTACTCTACACAAGCGCGCCACTATACCCATAGAAGATAGTTGTGCTTTCCAAGATCCTATGGATAAAAAATTAGAAGGTCTGCTAAAGATGTTTGTTCAGCAAGGTTCCCTTCTACAACCAATTGCATGCATTGTCCCTGTCACTGCAGCCGCGTGTTTCTAGTTTGATGAGCTAGGAAAGGCGATTATTAGTAATTCTTCTTCTTATGAGGAGATTATGGACAGAATTCGTGCTCTTAAATTGGCTAATTCTTTCACCCTAGACGCCACCTTGCAATTGGCTAGGTTAGCGGCGAAAAAATTCTGGGTTTGCTATTGTGGCGCAGAGCGCTTTGGTTAAAATCTTGGGCAGCGGATGCGTCTTCCAAGAACAAATTGCTTGACATTCCTTTCAAGGGGAAAACACTCTTTGGCCCTGACTTGAAAGAGATTATCTCTGATATCACTGGGGGCAAGGGCCACGCCCTTCCTCAGGATAGGTCTTTTCAAGACCAAAAATAAACCTAAGTTTCGTCCCTTTCGCAGAAACGGATCAGCCCCAAGGGCTACGTCCTCTAAGCAGGAAGGTAATACTTCTCAAGCCAATCCAGCCTGGAGACCTATGCAAGGCTGGAACAAAGGAAAGCAGGCCAGGAAACCTGCCACTGCTACCAAGACAGCATGAAATGCGGGCCCCCGATCCGGGACCGGATCTGGTGGGGGGCAGACTCTCTCTCTTCGCTCAGGCTGGGGCAAGAGATGTTCTGGATCCTTGGGCGCTAGAAATAGTCTCCCAAGGTTATTCTCTGGAGTTCAAGGGGCTTCCTCCAAGGGGGAGGTTCCACAGGTCTCAGTTGTCTTCAGACCACATAAGAAGACAGGCATTCTTACATTGGGTAGAAGACCTGCTAAAAATGGGAGTGATTCATCCTGTTCCATTAGGAGAACAAGGGATGGGGTTCTACTCCAATCTGTTCATAGTTCCCAAAAAAGAGGGAACGTTCAGACCAATCTTAGATCTCAAGATCTTGAACAAGTTTCTCAAGGTTCCATCGTTCAAGATGGAAACCATTCGAACACTTCTTCCTTCCATCCAGGAAGGTCAATTCATGACCAAGGTGGATTTCAAGGATGCGTATCTACATATTCCTATCCACAAGGAACATCATCGGTTCCTAAGGTTTGCATTCCTGGACAAGCATTTCCAGTTCGTGGCGTTTTCTTTCGGATTAGCCACTGCTCCTAGGATTTTCTCATAGGTACTAGGGTCCCTTCTGGCGGTGCTAAGACCAAGGGGCATTGCTGTAGTACCTTACTTGGACGACATTCTGATTCGAGCGTCGTCCCTTCCTCAAGTAAAGGCTCACACGGACATTGTCCTGGCCTTTCTCAGATCTCACGGATGGAAAGTGAACGTGGAAAAGAGTTCTCTATCTCCGTCAACGAGGGTTCCCTTCTTGGGAACTATAATAGACTCCTTAGAAATGAGGATTTTTCTGACAGAAGCCAGAAAAACAAAACTTCTAGACTCTTGTCGGATACTTCATTCCGTTCCTCTTCCTTCCATAGCGCAGTGCATGGAAGTGATAGGTTTGATGGTAGCGGCAATGGACATAGTTCCTTTTGTGCGCATTCATCTAAGACCATTACAACTGTTCATGCTCAGTCAGTGGAATGGGGACTATTCAGACTTGTCTCCGAAGATACAAGTAAATCAGAGGACCAGAGACTCATTCCGTTGGTGGCTGTCCCTGGACAACCTGTCACAAGGGATGACCTTCCGCAGACCAGAGTGGGTCATTGTCACGACCGACGCCAGTCTGATGGGCTGGGGCGCGGTCTGGGGATCCCTGAAAGCTCAGGGTCTTTGGTCTCGGGTAGAATCTCTTCTACCGATAAATATTCTGGAACTGAGAGCGATATTCAATGCTCTCAAAGCTTGGCCTCAGCTAGCGAGGGCCAAGTTCATACATCAACCATCAGGGGGGAACAAGGAGTTCCCTAGCGATGGAAGAAGTGACCAAAATCATTCTATGGGCGGAGTCTCACTCCTGCCACCTGTCTGCTATCCACATCCCAGGAGTGGAAAATTGGGAAGCGGATTTTCTGAGTCGTCAGACATTGCATCCGGGGGAGTGGGAACTCCATCCGGAAATCTTTGCCCAAGTCACTCAACCGTGGGGCATTCCAGACATGGATCTGATGGCCTCTCGTCAGAACTTCAGAGTTCCTTACTACGGGTACAGATCCAGGGATCCCAAGGCGGCTCTAGTGGATGCACTAGTAGCACCTTGGACCTTCAAACTAGCTTATGTGTTCCCGCCGTTTCCTCTCATCCCCAGGCTGGTAGCCAGGATCAATCAGGAGAGGGCGTCGGTGATTTTGATAGCTCCTGCGTGGCCACGCAGGACTTGGTATGCAGATCTGGTGAATATGTCATCGGCTCCACCATGGAAGCTACCTTTGAGACGAGACCTTCTTGTTCTAGGTCCGTTCGACCCACTCCAGCTGACTGCTTGGAGATTGAACGCTTGATCTTGTCAAAGCGAGGGTTCTCAGATTCTGTTATTAATACTCTTGTTCAGGCCTGAAAGCCTGTAACCAGAAAAATTACCACATAATTTGGTATATCTGTTGGTGTGAATCTGCAGGATTCCCTTGGGACAAGGTTAAGATTCCTAAGAGTCTATCCTTCCTTCGAGAAGGATTGGAAAAAGGATTATCTGCAAGTTCCTTGATGGGACAGATTTCTGCCTTGTCTGTGTTACTTCACAAAAAGCTGGCAGCTGTGCCAGATGTTCTAGTCTTTGTTCAGGCTCTGGTTAGAATCAAGCCTGTTTACAAAATTTTGACTCCTCCTTGGAGTCTCAACCTAGTTCTTTCAGTTCTTCAGGGGGTTCCGTTTGAACCCTTACATTCCGTTGATATTAAGTTATTATCTTGGAAAGTTTTGTTTTTGGTTGCAATTTCTTCTGCTAGAAGAGTTTCAGAATTATCTGCTCTGCAGTGTTCTTCTCCTTATCTGGTGTTCCATGCAGATAAGGTGGTTTTGCGTACTAAACCTGGTTTTCTTCCAAAAGTTGTTTCTAACAAAAACATTAACCAGGAGATAGTTGTGCCTTCTTTGTGTCCTAATCCAGTTTCAAAGAAGGAACGTTTGTTGCACAACTTGGATGTAGTTCGTGCTCTCAAATTTTACTTAGCAGCTACTAAGGATTTCAGACAAACTTTGTCTTTGTTTGTTGTTTATTCTGGTAAACGGAGAGGTCAAAAAGCAACTTCTACCTCTCTCTCCTTCTGGATTAAAAGCATTATCCGATTGGCTTATGAGACTGCCGGACGGCAGCCTCCTGAAAGAATCACAGCTCACTCCACTAGGGCTGTGGCTTCCACATGGGCCTTCAAGAACGAGGCTTCTGTTGATCAGATATGTAAGGCAGCGACTTGGTCTTCACTGCACACTTTTTCTAAATTTTACAAATTTGATACTTTTGCTTCTTCTGAGGCTATTTTTGGGAGAAAGGTTTTGCAAGCCGTGGTGCCTTCCATTTAGGTGACCTGATTTGCTCCCTCCCTTCATCCGTGTCCTAAAGCTTTGGTATTGGTTCCCACAAGTAAGGATGACGCCGTGGACCGGACACACCTATGTTGGAGAAAACAGAATTTATGTTTACCTGATAAATTACTTTCTCCAACGGTGTGTCCGGTCCACGGCCCGCCCTGGTTTTTTTAATCAGGTCTGATAATTTATTTTCTTTAACTACAGTCACCACGGTAACATATGGTTTCTCCTATGCAAATATTCCTCCTTAACGTCGGTCGAATGACTGGGGTAGGCGGAGCCTAGGAGGGATCATGTGACCAGCTTTGCTGGGCTCTTTGCCATTTCCTGTTGGGGAAGAGAATATCCCACAAGTAAGGATGACGCCGTGGACCGGACACACCGTTGGAGAAAGTAATTTATCAGGTAAACATAAATTCTGTTTTTGACTTGTGTCCCTTTAAGCCTACTGCAGTTTTTTTTTTTTCCCCACATATTTTTATTAACGTTGGGTAAAGCAATACACATACAATCAAGTCTTGGGAATGCATGAACATGCAGGCAACAAAGAACATTACAGAGTTGTGGTATGGTTAATACCTATATCCTAAGTATCTAGTACAGTAAAGTGATAAAAACAGAGTCGTACTGAGATATTAGAGATTCATTCTTAGCTGAGTAATTTTGCATTATGATTTTTATAGATGCATTGTCTTATACCTCTATGTGCCCGCTTAACCCCAACCTGTCCAATTTCCATTTTCTTAATAATAATCCTAACTATTACCTATCTATATTAATCTAAACAGTAAAACTCAACAGTTAACTGACTATATTTACGTGGAATTAGCCATCATAAGGCCCGGCGGTGATGGGAGGGGAAAAAAAAAAAAGGGGGGGGGGGAGGATAGAGGGGAAGGTACGGGAGGGGGGAGAGGGGAAAAGAGTTCTCATCCTAGATTCATCGTTTCTGTAAATAGGTGTTCCCATTCACCCCTCAGCCCTCCCTCCATGAAAGCGGCTGAGTCTTTAAATGGCATCAGAATCAGTCTTTGTATCTCTAGTTCAAAAGTGAGTATAAGCCTGCGCCATTTACGTAAGAAGAGGCCCAGTCTGTTTTGAACGTCCATCCTGACATCCATTTGTTCAATAAATATCTGTGTTCTGAGTAGGCTCTTAAAGCCTTGAAAAGAGGGACCTCTCCTCACCGTCCAATTTTTTAGAATACATTTTCTGGCTAATAATATTATCAAACTCAGTACTGCATCTTGTTTGTGTTGTGGTTCCCAATGTAAGAAAATGACAGTTTCCGGTAGGAGTGTGAGTCTTATCTGCAAAGCTTGGTTAATCCAGTATTGTATTTTACCCCAGTATTGCCTGACTGCTGAGCATTCCCAAATGTAGTGTAGGAGGGTAGGGGCTTCCATTGAGCACTTTGCACGCTCATTAGGGCGCGCAGGTACCCACTTAGCCAGATTTCTCGGAGTGAGGTATGCTTTATGAAGAAAGTGCACCTGAGTTTCCCTGAACATGGCAGACAAGGTGGTCAACTTAGTTCTCTCCAGTCCCTTCCGAATAGCCTCCCACGTAACTACACTAACTCCCTCTCTAGACTAGCCCATCTGTAGCTTATCCCGTATTCTCTCCAAATGCTGATGTATGAATGACTGATAAATTTCAGATAGGGAGAATCTCCCCATCTGGTATAGAGCTTCGGTGACCTGAAAGGGGGAGCCTTCCCAGAACTCCGGCGTGTTTCTTATTAAGGCGGTGACATAATGCCGCGCCTGCAGGAAGGCAAAGAAGTGTGTTCTCGGCAGGTCAGATTCCCGTTGTAAGGCCCCAAAAGTTTTTACCTCCTTCGATAGTGGGTCCAGTAATTGTTTAAGGGATCTCAGCCCTCTCCGTTCCCACACCAGGAAGGGCTGCGTTTCTGAACCCACCGTGAAGTCTGGATTTCTCTTGTTAAGTGTATCCAGTCCACGGATCATCCATTACTTATGGAATATATTCTCCTTCCCAACAGGAAGTTGCAAGAGTCCACCCACAGCAAAGCTGCTATATAGCTCCTCCCCTAACTGCCATATTCAGTCATTCTCTTGCAAGCCTCAACATAGATAGGTCGTGAGAGTCTGTGGTGATTTATACTTAGTTTATTCTTCAATCAAAAGTTTGTTATTTTTAAATGGCACCGGAGTGTGCTGTTTATCTCAGGCAGTATTTGGAAGGAGAATCTGCCTGCGTTTTTCTATGATCTTAGCAGACGTAACTGAGATCCATTTGCTGTTCTCACACATTCTGAGGAGTGAGGTACTTCAGAGGGGGAATGGCGTGCAGGTTTGCCTGCAGATAAGGTATGTGCAGTAAAATATTTTTCTTGGAATGGAATTGACTAAGAAAATACTGCTGATACCGAAGTAATGTAAGTAAAGCCTTAAATGCAGCGATAGCGACTGGTATCAGGCTTATTTATAGAGATACATACTCTTATAAAAATGTGTTTTAAAACGTTTGCTGGCATGTTTAATCGTTTTTTAACGTACATTGGTGATAACACTGTAATGTTGGTATAGCCTTAAATGCAGTAAAAGCGACTGGTATCAGGCTTATTAATAGAGATACATACTCTTGTAAAAATGTGTTTTAAAACGTTTGCTGGCATGTTTAATCGTTTTTTAACATATGTTTGGTGATAAAACTTATTGGGGCCTAAGTTTTTTCCACATGTCTGGCTTAAATTTTGCATAGAAACAGTTAACTGAAGCTTCCCACTGTTGTAATATGAGTGGGAGGGGCCTAATTTAGCGCTTTTTTGCGCAGTTAAAATTACAAAATGAATTATCCAGATTCCCTCAGCAGTCCCATGTATACTTCAGGACATTTCTAAAGGGCTAAAAAGACTTCCAAAATCGTTTATAGGGAAGGTAATCCACAGCTCTGCTGTGGCAGTTTTGTTGTCTGTTTTTAAAAACGTCTGTCGTTTTTTTGATCTGTTTTTTGCATTAAGGGGTTAATCATTCATTTGCAAGTGGGTGCAATGCTCTGTTACCTTATTACATGTACTGTAAAAATTTTGTTTGTTTTTACTGCCTTTTTTCACTGTTTTTCAAATTTTGACAAAATTTGTTTCTCTTAAAGGCACAGTAACGTTTTATATATTTGCTTGTTAACTTGATTTAAAGTGTTTTGCAAGCTTATTAGTCTCATTATTAGTCTGTTCTAACATGTCTGACATAGAGGAAGCTCTGTGTTCATTATGTTTTAAAGCCATGGTGGAACCCCATCTTAGAATGTGTACCAGATGTACTGATTTCATGTTAAACAATAAAGATCATTTCTTCTGTTATGTGTGATCAGTCCACGGGTCATCATTACTTCTGGGATATAACTCCTCCCCAACAGGAAATGCAAGAGGATTCACCCAGCAGAGCTGCATATAGCTCCTCCCCTCTACGTCACTCCCAGTCATTCTCTTGCACCCAACGACTAGATAGGATGTGTGAGAGGACTATGGTGATTATACTTAGTTTTTATAACTTCAATCAAAAGTTTGTTATTTTACAATAGCACCGGAGCGTGTTATTGCCTCTCTGGCAGAGTTTGAAGAAGAATCTACCAGAGTTTTTACTATGATTTTAACCGGAGTAGTTAAGATCATATTGCTGTTTCTCGGCCATCTGAGGGAGGTAAAAGCTTCAGATCAGGGGACAGCGGGCAGATGAATCTGCATTGAGGTATGTAGCAGTTTTTATTTTCTGAATGGAATTGATGAGAAAATCCTGCCATACCGTTATAATGACATGTATGTATACTCTACATTTCAGTATTCTGGGGATGGTATTTCACCGGAATTACTCTGTTAAAAGTACACTAAACTTTTTAATAGGTATTTATCATGTTAAACGTTTTTGCTGGAATGTAGAATCGTTTGCATTTTCTGAGGTACTGAGTGAATAATATTTGGGCATTATTTTTCCACTTGGCAGTTGCTTGTTTTAATTGTGACAGTTTCGTTTCTCTCTCACTGCTGTGTGTGAGGGGGAGGGGCCGTTTTTGGCTCTCTTTGCTCTCTTTGCTACGCATCAAAAATTTCCAGTCAGTTACTCTTGTATTTCCTGCATGATCCGGTTCATCTCTATCAGAACTCAGGGGTCTTCAAACTTCTTTGGAGGGAGGTAGATTCTCTCAGCAGAGCTGTGAGACTTATATATTGACTGTGATTAAAAAACGTTGCACTGTAATTTTTATTTTCAAATTTAATTATTGTTACTTTACTAATGGGAACAAACCTTTGCTAAAAGTTGTGTTGTTTTTAAGGATTGATGCTATAACTGTCTTTCAGTTCATTATTCAACTGTCATTTAATCGTTTAGTGCTTCTTTGAGGCACAGTACGTTTTTGTTAAATAAGATTGTAACCAAGTTGCAAGTTTATTGCTAGTGTGTTAAACATGTCTGATTCAGAGGAAGATACCTGTGTCATTTGTTCCAATGCCAAGGTGGAGCCCAATAGAAATTTATGTACTAACTGTATTGATGCTACTTTAAATAAAAGCCAATCTGTACAATTTGAACAAATTTCACCAAACAGCGAGGGGAGAGTTATGCCGACTAACTCGCCTCACGTGTCAGTACCTGCATCTCCCGCCCGGGAGGTGCGTGATATTATGGCGCCTAGTACATCTGGGCGGCCATTACAGATAACATTACAAGATATGGCTACTGTTATGACTGAAGTTTTGGCTAAATTACCAGAACTAAGAGGCAAGCGTGATCACTCTGGGGTGAGAACAGAGTGCGCTGATAATACTAGGGCCATGTCTGATACTGCGTCACAGCTTGCAGAGCATGAGGACGGAGAGCTTCATTCTGTGGGTGACGGTTCTGATCCAAACAGATTGGATTCAGATATTTCAAATTTTAAATTTAAATTGGAAAACCTCCGTGTATTACTAGGGGAGGTTTTAGCGGCTCTTAATGATTGTAACACTGTTGCAATACCAGAGAAATTGTGTAGGTTGGATAAATACTTTGCGGTACCGGCGAGTACTGACGTTTTTCCTATACCTAAGAGACTAACTGAAATTGTTACTAAGGAGTGGGATAGACCCGGTGTGCCGTTCTCACCCCCTCCAATATTTAGAAAGATGTTTCCAATAGACGCCACCACACGGGACTTATGGCAAACGGTCCCTAAGGTGGAGGGAGCAGTTTCTACTTTAGCTAAGCGTACCACTATCCCGGTGGAGGATAGCTGTGCTTTTTCAGATCCAATGGATAAAAAATTAGAGGGTTACCTTAAGAAAATGTTTGTTCAACAAGGTTTTATATTGCAACCCCTTGCATGCATCGCGCCGATTACGGCTGCGGCAGCATTTTGGATTGAGTCTCTGGAAGAGAACCTTAGTTCAACTACGCTGGACGACATTACGGACAGGCTTAGAGTCCTTAAACTAGCTAATTCATTCATTTCGGAGGCCGTAATACATTTAACCAAACTTACGGCTAAGAACTCAGGATTCGCCATTCAGGCACGTAGGGCGCTGTGGCTAAAATCCTGGTCAGCTGATGTAACTTCTAAGTCCAAATTACTTAATATACCTTTCAAGGGGCAAACTTTATTTGGGCCCGGTTTGAAAGAAATTATCGCTGACATTACAGGAGGTAAGGGCCACGCCCTGCCTCAAGACAAAGCCAAAGCTAAGGCTAGACAGTCTAATTTTCGTCCCTTTCGGAATTTCAAAGCAGGAGCAGCATCAACTTCCACTGCACCAAAACAGGAAGGAGCTGTTGCTCGTTACAGACAAGGCTGGAAACCTAACCAGTCCTGGAACAAGGGCAAGCAGGCCAGGAAACCTGCTGCTGCCCCAAAGACAGCATGAACCGAGGGCCCCCGATCCGGGACCGGATCTAGTGGGGGGCAGACTCTCTCTCTTCGCCCAGGCTTGGGCAAGAGATGTTCAGGATCCCTGGGCGCTAGAGATCATATCTCAGGGATACCTTCTAGACTTCAAATTCTCTCCCCCAAGAGGGAGATTTCATCTGTCAAGGTTGTCAACAAACCAGATAAAGAAAGAAGCGTTTCTACGCTGTGTACAAGATCTGTTATTAATGGGAGTGATCCATCCGGTTCCGCGGTCGGAACAAGGACAAGGGTTTTACTCAAACCTGTTTGTGGTTCCCAAAAAAGAGGGAACTTTCAGGCCAATCTTGGATTTAAAGATCCTAAACAAATTCCTAAGAGTTCCATCGTTCAAAATGGAAACTATTCGGACAATCTTACCCATGATCCAAAAGGGTCAGTACATGACCACAGTGGATTTAAAGGATGCTTACCTTCACATACCGATTCACAAAGATCATTACCGGTATCTAAGGTTTGCCTTCTTAGACAGGCATTACCAGTTTGTAGCTCTTCCATTCGGATTGGCTACGGCTCCAAGAATCTTCACAAAGGTTCTGGGTGCCCTTCTGGCGGTACTAAGACCGCGAGGAATTTCGGTAGCTCCGTACCTAGACGACATTCTGATACAAGCTTCAAGCTTTCAAACTGCCAAGTCTCATACAGAGTTAGTTCTGGCATTTCTAAGGTCGCATGGATGGAAAGTGAACGAAAAGAAGAGTTCTCTTTTTCCTCTCACAAGAGTTCCATTCTTGGGGACTCTTATAGATTCTGTAGAAATGAAGATTTATCTGACAGAAGACAGATTAACAAAGCTTCTAAATGCATGCCGTGTCCTTCATTCCATTCAACTCCCGTCAGTAGCTCAATGCATGGAGGTGATCGGCTTAATGGTAGCAGCAATGGACATAGTTCCCTTTGCACGTCTACATCTCAGACCGCTGCAATTGCGCATGCTGAGTCAGTGGAATGGGGATTACTCAGACTTGTCCCCTACTCTGAATCTGGATCAAGAGACCAGAAACTCTCTTCTATGGTGGCTTTCTCGGCCACATCTGTCCAGAGGGATGCCATTCAGCAGGCCGGACTGGACAATTGTAACAACAGACGCCAGCCTACTAGGTTGGGGCGCTGTCTGGAATTCTCTGAAGGCTCAGGGACAATGGAATCAGGAGGAAAGTCTCCTGCCAATAAACATTCTGGAATTGAGAGCAGTTCTCCATGCCCTTCTGGCTTGGCCCCAGTTAAAAACTCGGGGGTTCATCAGGTTTCAGTCGGACAACATCACGACTGTAGCTTACATCAACCATCAAGGAGGGACAAGAAGCTCCCTAGCAATGATGGAAGTATCAAAGATAATTCGCTGGGCAGAGTCTCACTCTTGCCACCTGTCAGCAATCCACATCCCGGGAGTGGAGAACTGGGAGGCGGATTTCTTGAGTCGCCAGACTTTTCATCCGGGGGAGTGGGAACTTCATCCGGAGGTCTTTGCCCAAATACTTCGACGTTGGGGCAAACCAGAGATAGATCTCATGGCGTCTCGCCAGAACGCCAAACTTCCTCGCTACGGGTCCAGATCCAGGGATCCGGGAGCGGTTCTGATAGATGCTTTGACAGCACCTTGGAACTTCGGGATGGCTTATGTGTTTCCACCCTTCCCGCTGCTTCCTCGATTGATTGCCAAAATCAAACAGGAGAGAGCATCAGTGATTCTAATAGCGCCTGCATGGCCACGCAGGACTTGGTATGCAGATCTAGTGGACATGTCATCCTGTCCGCCTTGGTCTCTACCTCTAAGACAGGACCTTCTGATACAGGGTCCATTCAAACATCAAAATCTAACTTCTCTGAAGCTGACTGCTTGGAAATTGAACACTTGATTTTATCAAAACGTGGTTTTTCTGAGTCGGTTATTGATACCCTGATACAGGCTAGGAAGCCTGTTACCAGAAGGATTTACCATAAGATATGGCGTAAATACCTATACTGGTGCGAATCCAAAGGTTACTCCTGGAGTAAGGTTAGGATTCCTAGGATATTGTCCTTTCTACAGGAAGGTTTAGAAAAGGGTTTATCGGCTAGCTCATTAAAGGGACAGATCTCAGCTCTGTCCATCTTGTTACACAGGCGTCTGTCAGAAAATCCAGACGTCCAGGCCTTTTGTCAGGCTTTAGCTAGGATCAAGCCTGTGTTTAAAGCTGTTGCTCCGCCATGGAGTTTAAACTTAGTTCTTAACGTTTTACAGGGTGTCCCGTTTGAACCCCTTCATTCCATTGATATAAAATTGTTATCTTGGAAAGTTCTGTTTTTAATGGCTATTTCCTCGGCTCGAAGAGTCTCTGAGTTATCAGCCTTACATTGTGATTCTCCTTATCTGATTTTTCACTCAGACAAGGTAGTTCTGCGTACTAAACCTGGGTTCTTACCTAAGGTAGTCACTAACAGGAATATCAATCAAGAGATTGTTGTTCCATCCTTGTGTCCAAATCCTTCTTCAAAGAAGGAACGTCTTCTACACAATCTGGATGTAGTTCGTGCCCTCAAGTTCTACTTGCAGGCAACTAAGGATTTTCGACAAACGTCTTCCCTGTTTGTCGTGTACTCTGGTCAGAGGAGAGGTCATAAGGCTTCGGCTATCTCTCTCTCCTTCTGGCTTCGTAGCATAATTCGTTTAGCCTATGAGACTGCTGGACAGCAGCCTCCTGAAAGAATTACAGCTCATTCTACTAGAGCTGTGGCTTCCACTTGGGCCTTTAAGAATGAGGCCTCTGTTGAACAGATTTGCAAGGCTGCAACTTGGTCTTCGCTTCATACTTTTTCCAAATTTTACAAATTTGACACTTTTGCTTCTTCGGAGGCTATTTTTGGGAGAAAGGTTCTTCAGGCAGTGGTTCCTTCTGTATAATGAGCCTGCCTATCCCTCCCGTCATCCGTGTACTTTTGCTTTGGTATTGGTATCCCAGAAGTAATGATGACCCGTGGACTGATCACACATAACAGAAGAAAACATAATTTATGCTTACCTGATAAATTCCTTTCTTCTGTTGTGTGATCAGTCCACGGCCCGCCCTGTTTTAAGGCAGGTAAATATCTTTTAAATTATACTCCAGTCACCACTTCACCCTTGGTTTCTCCTTTCTCGTTGATTCTTGGTCGAATGACTGGGAGTGACGTAGAGGGGAGGAGCTATATGCAGCTCTGCTGGGTGAATCCTCTTGCATTTCCTGTTGGGGAGGAGTTATATCCCAGAAGTAATGATGACCCGTGGACTGATCACACAACAGAAGAAAGGAATTTATCAGGTAAGCATAAATTATGTTTTTTTGTCTTTAAAAACATTATCACCAGAGGATTCTGTCGTGGGGGTAGTTATGCCGACTAGCTCTCCCCACGTGTCAGACCTTTTGACTCCCGCTTTAGGGACTCACGCTCAAATGGCGCCAAGTACATCAAGGGCACCCATAGCGTTTATTTTACCAGGGGATTCTGTCGAGGGGAAAGTTATGCCGATTAACTCTCCCCACGTGTCAGACCCTTCGACTCCCGCTTCAGGGACTCACGCTCAAATGGCGCCAAGTACATCAAGGGCGTCCATAGCGTTTATTTTACAAGACATGGCAAAGGTGGTGAATAATACTCTGGCAGCAGTATTAGTCAGACTACCTGAAATTAAAGGAAAGCAGATAGCTCTGGGGGTAGATACAGAGCATACAGACGCTTTAAGAACCATGTATGATACTACCTCACAATATGCTTAGTCTGTGGGTGATTTTTTTTGACTCGGGGAAGATGATTTAACCTCATTCTGATATTTCTACATTTAAAATTTATGCTTGAGAACCTCCACTTGTTGCTCAGGGAGGCTTTGGCTGCTCTGAATGAATGTGTACAATCGCAGGGCCAGAGAAATTGTGTAGACTGGATAAATAATATGCAGTGCCGGTGTGTACTGATGTTTTTCCAATACCTAAAGAGGTTTACTAAAAAAATTTTTTTTTTTTTTTAATAAGGAATGGGATAGACCAGGTGTGCCGTTCTCTTCCCCTCCTATTTTTTAGAAGAATGCTTTCTAATAGTTACCACCACACGGGACTTCTGGCAGACAGTTCCTAAGGTGGAGAGAAGAGTTTCTACTCTAGCTAAGCGTACCACTACCTCTGGCGAGGACAGTTGTGCTTTTTAGATCCAATGGATAAAAAATGTTTATTCAACAGGGTTTTATCCTGCAGCCCCTTGCATACATTGCTTCTGTCACTGCTGCTGCGGCGTTCTGGGTTGAGTCTCTTGATGAGGCTTTACAGTTAGCGACTCCATTGGATGAATATATTTGACAAGCTCATGCTAGCCAATTCCTTTGTTTTCTGATGCCTTTGTTTATTTGACTAGACTAACGGCTAAGAATTCTGTTTTTTACTATACTGGCGCGCAGAGCGCTATGGCTTATATCATGGTCAGCTGTCGTGACTTTAATAAATAAGCTACTTAACTTCCCTTCAAGGGGCAGACCCTATTCGGGCCTGGTTTGAAGGAGATTATTGCTTATATCACTGGAGGAAAAGGTCATGCCCTTCCTCAGGATAGGAATCAAGGGCCAAAAAAGGTCTAATTTTCGTGCCTTTTAAAACTTCAGGGCAGGTGTGGCATCCACTTCCTCTAAGGCAAAACAAGAGGGAATTTTTGCTCAGTCCAAGGCGGTCTGGAGACAATTGGACCTGGAACAAAGATAAGCAGGCCAAGGAGCCTGCTGCTGCCTCTAAGGCAGCATGAAGGAACGGACCCCTATCCGGTAACGGATCCTATAGGGGCAGACTTTCATTCTTCGCCCGGGCGTGGGCAAGAGATGCCCAGGATCCCTAGGCATTGGAATTTATATCCCAGAGATATCTTCTGGATTTCAAAGATTCCCCCCCCAAAAAAGGGGAGATTTCGCCTTTCACAATTATCTGCAAACCAGATAAAAAAGGAGGCATTCTTACATTGTGTACGAGATCCATCCAGTTCCAAGAGAGGAACAGGGACAGAGTTTTTACTCAAATCTGTTTGTGGTTCCCAAGGTGAGGGAACCTTCAGACCTATTTTGGATCTAAAGATCTTAAACAAATTCCTCAGAATTCCGTCATTTAAGATGGAAACTATTCGTACCATCTTAACTATGATCCAGGAGAGTCAATAGAGGACTACAATGGATTTGACGGATGCTTATCCTCACATTGTGATGCATAAAGATCACCATCGTTTTTCAGGTTTGCCTTTCTAGACAGGCATCACCAGTTTGTAGCTCTTTCCTTTGGGATATCTACAGCCCCAAGAATCTTTATGAAGGTTCTGGGGTCGCTTTGGCGGTCCTTAGGCCGCGGGGCATAGAAGTGGCCCCTTAGTTAGACGACATCCTGATACAGGCGTCAAACATCCAAATTGCCAAAGTCTCATACGGACGTAGTACTGGCATTTCTGAGATCACATGGGTGGAAAGTGAACAAGGAAAGAGTTCTCTATCCCCAATCTCAAGGGTTTCCCTCCTAGGGACTCTGATAGATTCTGTAGAAATGAAAATTTACCTGACGGAGTCCAGGTTGTCAAAGTTTCTAAATTTCTGCCGTGTTTTTCATCCCATCCGCGCCCTTCGGTGGCTCAGTACATGAATGAAATCGGCTTAATAGGTAGCGGCAAGGGACATAGTACCGTTTGCACGTCTACATTTCAGACCGCTGCAACTATGCATGCTCCGTCAGAGGAACGGGGATTACACAGATTTGTCCCCCTGTTGAACCTGGACCAAGAGACCAGAGATTCTCTTCTCTGGTGACTATGTCGGGTCCATCTGTCCAAGGGTATGACCTTCCGCAGGTCAGATGGGACAATTGTTACAATGGATGCCAGCCTTTTAGGTTGGGATGCAGTCTGGAACTCCCTGAAGGCTCAGGGATAGTGGACTTAGGAGGAGACCCTCCTTCTAATAAATATTCTGGGAGTGATATTCCATGCTCTTCAGACTTGGCCTCAGTTAGCAACTCTGAGGTACATCATACTCAGTCGGACAATATACACGACTGTGGCTTACATCAGCCATCAAGGGGGAACAGAAGTTCCCTAGTTATGTTAGAAGTCTTACAATAATTCACTGGACAGAGACTCACTCTTGTCTATCAGCTATCCATATCCCAGGTGTTGAGAACTGGGAGGTGGATTTTCTAAGTCGTCAGACTTTTCTTCCGGGGGAGTGGGATTTCCTCCAGAGGTCAAGACCAAGCAGGAGAGGGCTTTGGTGTTTTTGACAGCGCCTGCGTAGGCACGCAGGACCTGGTATGCAGATCTGGTGGACATGTCATCCTTTCCATCACGGTCTCTGCTTCTGAGACAGGTCCCTCTACCTCAGGGTCCTTTCAACCATCTAAATAGAATCAATCTGAGATGGACTGCCTGGAGACTGAACGCTTGATGTTATCAAAGCATGGCTTCTCCGAGTCAGTCATTGATACCTTAATACAGACATGAAAGCCTGTCTCTAGGAAAATTGAACATAGATATGGTGTAAATATCTGATTGTTATGAATCCAAGGGTTACTCATGGAGTAAAGCCTGGATTCCCAGGATATTATCTTTTCTCCAAGATGTCTTTGAGAAAAGGGTTGTCAGCTAATTCCTTAAAAGGGACAGATTTTTACTCTGTCTATTTTTTTGCACCAGCGTCTGGCAGGTATTCTAGACGTTCAGGCATTTGGTCAGGCTTTGGTTAGATCCAAGCCTGTGTTTAAAATTGTTGCTCCACCATGGAGCTTAAACCTGGTTCTTAAGGCTCTTCAAGAAGTTCCGTTTGAACCTTTTTTGTTCCATAGATATCAATCTTTATCTTGGAAAGTTCCTTTTGGGTAGCTATTTCCTCGACTCGTAGAGTCTCCAAGTTATCTGTGTTACAATGTGATTCTCCTTATCTGGTCCTTCGTACGGATAAGGTAGTCCTGCGTACCAACCTGGGTTTTTTCCTAAGGTGGTATCTAACAAGAACATCACTCAAGAGATAGTTGTTCCATGCTTGTATCCTAATCCTTCCTCAAAGAAGGAACGTCTATTACACAATATTGGACGTGGTTTGTGCTTTAAAGTTTTACTTACAAGTTACTACAGTTTTCATCAAACGTTCATCTTGTTTGTTGTCTATTCTGGACGGAGGAGAGGTCAAAAGACTTCAGCAGCCTCTCTGTCTTTTTGGTTAAAAAGCATAATTCATTTAGCTTATGAGACTACTGGACAGCAGCCTCCTGAAGGGATTGCAGCTCATTCTACTAGAGCTGTGGTTTTCACTTGGGCCTTTTTTAAATGTGGCTTCTGTTGAACAGATTTACAAGACAGAGTCTTGGTCTGCGCTTCATACTCTTTCAAATTTAACACATTTGATACCTTGCTTCTTCGGAGGCTATTTTTGGGAGAAAGGGTTTTTTTATTACAGGCAGTCGTAACTTCCATTTAAGTACCTGCCTTGTCCCTCCCATCATCCGTGTACTTTAGCTTTGGTATTGGTATTCCATAAGTAATGGATGATCCGTGGACTGGATACACTTAACAAGAGAAAACATAATTTATGCTTACCTGATAAATTTATTTCTCTTGTAGTGTATCCAGTCCACGGCCGCCCTGTCACTTTAAGGCAGGTAATTTTTTCATTTGAACTACAGTCACCACTGCACCCTATGGTTTTTCCTTTCTCTGCATGTTTTCGGTCGAATGACTGAATATGGCAGTTAGGGGAGGAGCTATATAGCAGCTTTGCTGTGGGTGGACTCTTGCAACTTCCTGTTGGGAAGGAGAATATATTCCATAAGTAATGGATGATCCGTGGACTGGATATACTACAAGAGAAATAAATTTATCAGGTAAGCATAAATTATGTTTTTTAACAAGGGGTAGGTAGTTTGAGGTATGACATGATTTCTTCAGAAATTTGTGAGCCTGGTGCCAAGCTTTTAATGGGTCTGTAAATAGCATATTGAGGCCCAGGGCCTTCACTGACTTCATATTTGTAATGTGTGGCAAGTATGCCAGTGAAATATTCCTTAGGACTGCCTGTTCCAGAGAGGGTTGACAGAAGTGGTGAGTGCCCACCTGCCAGTCCAGCACCAGACGTATCAAGGCCGCCCAGTTATACAGCCTGAAGTCTGGCAAAGCCAGACCCCCATTGAGGAAGTTCATACTTAACTTTTCTCTGGAAATACGTGGCTTACCCCCTTTCCATATGAAGCGGGTCGCCGCAGAGTTTAACATTTTAACGTCCGTTTTGTTTAAGAGCAGAGGTAAC
Organism: Bombina bombina; assembly: GCF_027579735.1. Classification (NCBI taxonomy): domain Eukaryota; kingdom Metazoa; phylum Chordata; class Amphibia; order Anura; family Bombinatoridae; genus Bombina; species Bombina bombina. The sequence goes on along the minus strand of NC_069506.1, from coordinate 246,379,028 downwards.
ATTAGAAGCGGATAAAGAAGACGGGGCAGCACTATCATTTTGAGCAGGCTGATCCTGCCCGATAGTGAGAGGGGCAGAGATCTCCAGCTATTCATCTGGGCTTGCAACTTTGAGCAAATGGGTGTCAAGTTGTTAGCGTAAAGTTTGTTAGGGTTGGCGGAGATCCTAACGCCTAGGTATGTGATGTCATGTTTGGCTACCGTAAACGGAAAATCTCCATCCCTACAGGTCTTTCTGTGTAACCGTAAGATCTCAGACTTCTGCATGTTAACTTTGTAACCTGAAAACAGGCCAAACTCGGTAAGGATCTCCAGTATAATCGGTATGTTTGTTTGGGGGTCCTGGACGAACAAGAGCATGTCGTCCGCGTATAATGCTAAGTGTTGTGGATGACCCACGGCGTCGATGCTGGGAAAGGCATGCCTTAGTCTGATTGCCAATGGTTCGAGGGCGATGTTAAAAAGGAGAGGCGACGGGGGGCAGCCCTGTAGTTTTCCCCTATGTAGATGGATATTTGTTGAAAATATATTAACAAGGATGTTGGCATACGGGGAGTGATACAGGTTTTTGATAAACTCAAGAAATGGGCCAGAGAAATTGGCCTTAGTCATGGTGTGAAAGAGGTGGTCCCACTACCCGGTCAAAGGCCTTCTCTGCGTCAAGAGACAGCAGGAAGGCCTCCTCACCATTTTTTTACTGAGTCATCATGTTTTTTGGTCCAGTAGTGCTGTATAACCTGTAGGACTCTACGAACATTTACCACTGAGGACCTCGCGTACATGAATCCCGTTTGGTCCCCGTGAATAATATTAGGTAAAATGAATTTAAGCCTCTCAGCCAACAATTTAGTCAATATCTTGTAGTCCGAGTTTAACAACAAGATCGGACGATACGACTCTGGCAGTAGACTATCCTTCCCGGATTTCGGAATTAAGGAGATATATGCCGCGGAAAATTCGGGAACCGGGGCTCTTTCCCCTTCAAAGTAGGTGGAGTATAGAGCCGCTAGGGCTGGGGATATTTGTTCTTTGAGCAGCCGGTAGAATTCTACCGGCAGCCCACCGGGGCCCGAGGCTTTGCCCAGTGACATCAACATTGTCATCTGAATCTCTTCCTCCCCTATGTGGGCGTTCAATTTCTCCAGTTGAGATTCTGAAATCTGTGGAATGTTGATACCTTCCCAGAATATATCTCTCAACTCCACCTCAGCGGATTGCTCGCTGGAATATAAAGTAGAGTAATATGTCGCAAACGCCTCCGCTATTGACTCTGCGTCCTTTACAATTTTACCCTGGGCTTTCAGTGCCGCTACGTGTTTAGAAGTAGTGTTGATATTAACCAAGGTTGCCATAAGCTTCCCGGATTTGTCCCTTAACCTATAGTATTTACCTCTAGATCGTAACAGGGCTTGTGAGGCTTGATTAGCCAGCAGTGCGTCATATTCCCTCTTTGTGGTTATATATTTACAATAATTAGGGCTAGAGGGTTTTGCACAATAGACACGATAGGTTTCGACCAGGTTTTCCCTCAGTCTCTCAAGCTTCTCTGTACATTGTTTTTTCCTGCGAGCCAGGAATGCAATAATGTTACCCGACAGGACAGCCTTAGCTGTTGTCCAAAACAGCTCTGGGGAGTCTATATGTTGAGCATTATTTGCCCGATAGTCATCCCAAGAGTGAACCAGATAATTTTGGAATTCCTGTGAATAAAGGAGGCGTTTTGGGAATTTCAGAGTACGTCTGTTAGATACCGGTGGGTTCTTATCTAGGAAGAGCGCTATGGGTGCGTGGTCCGAGACCGCTATGTCCCCAATTTTGGCGTCAATAATGTGTGTTAGCAAGGAGTTTGAGACCAAGAGGAGGTCTATACGAGACATAGTGGGGGATGCGCGCGACGCACACGTCTAATCTTTCCCGTCGGGGTTTAGCTGTCTCCAAATGTCTACCACATCCAGGGAGCCGCCCAGAAGCGCAAAGATGTCTTTTTCAAATGTTTCCGAGGTTCTGGCTGTTTGACCGAGTTTCCCACCTCTTGGCTCTCTCAGCCTGTCGCATTGAGAGTTAGGGGTGAGGTTGAAGTCCCCTCCCAGTATAATATGTGTACCCAGATAGGGAGTAATAACTGCCACAATGGTATTCCAGAATCCTCTATCTCTTTGATTAGGGTCATAGATATAATACATGTGCATGGCGAAAAAATTGGGTTTGGTTCGGATCGATTCTGATTTTTTCGAATTTCGGTTCATGTAATTAGCAAGAGTCCATGAGCTAGTGACGTATGGGATATACATTCCTACCAGGAGGGGCAAAGTTTCCCAAACCTTAAAATGCCTATAAATACACCCCTCACCACACCCACAAATCAGTTTGTAAAAAACTTTGCCTCCTATGGAGGTGGTGAAGTAAGTTTGTGCTAGATTCTACGTTGATATGCGCTCCGCAGCAGGTTGGAGCCCGGTTTTCTCCAACATAGGTGTGTCCGGTCCACGGCGTCATCCTTACTTGTGGGATATTCTCCTCCCCAACAGGAAATGGCAAAGAGCCCAGCAAAGCTGGCCATATAGTCCCTCCCAGGCTCCGCCTACCCCAGTCATTCTCTTTGCCGTTGCACAGGCAACATCTCCACGGAGATGGCTAAGAGTTTTTTTGGTGTTTAAATGTAGTTTTATTCTTCAATCAAGAGTTTGTTATTTTAAAATAGTGCTGGTATGTACTATTTACTCTGAAACAGAAAAGAGATGAAGATTTCTGTTTGTAAGAGGAAAATGATTTTAGCAACCGTTACTAAAATCGATGGCTGTTTCCACACAGGACTGTTGAGATGAATTAACTTCAGTTGGGGGAAACAGTGAGCAGATTTTTGCTGCTTGAGGTATGACACATTTCTAACAAGACTTGGTAATGCTGGAAGCTGTCATTTCTTCTGTTATGTGTGATCAGTCCACGGGTCATCATTACTTCTGGGATATAACTCCTCCCCAACAGGAAATGCAAGAGGATTCACCCAGCAGAGCTGCATATAGCTCCTCCCCTCTACGTCACTCCCAGTCATTCTCTTGCACCCAACGACTAGATAGGATGTGTGAGAGGACTATGGTGATTATACTTAGTTTTTATAACTTCAATCAAAAGTTTGTTATTTTACAATAGCACCGGAGCGTGTTATTGCCTCTCTGGCAGAGTTTGAAGAAGAATCTACCAGAGTTTTTACTATGATTTTAACCGGAGTAGTTAAGATCATATTGCTGTTTCTCGGCCATCTGAGGGAGGTAAAAGCTTCAGATCAGGGGACAGCGGGCAGATGAATCTGCATTGAGGTATGTAGCAGTTTTTATTTTCTGAATGGAATTGATAAGAAAATCCTGCCATACCGTTATAATGACATGTATGTATACTCTACACTTCAGTATTCTGGGGATGGTACTTCACTGGAATTACTCTGTAAAAAGTACATTAACCTTTTAATAGGTATTTATTATGTTAAACGTTTTTGCTGGAATGTAGAATCGTTTGCATTTTCTGAGGTACTGAGTGAATAAATGTTTGGGCATTATTTTTCCACTTGGCAGTTGCTTGTTTTAATTGTGACAGTTTCGTTTCTCTCTCACTGCTGTGTAGTGAGGGGGAGGGGCCGTTTTTGGCGCTCTTTGCTACGCATCAAAAATTTCCAGTCAAGTTACTCAAGTTCTACTTGCAGGCAACTAAGGATTTTCGACAAACGTCTTCCCTGTTTGTCGTGTACTCTGGTCAGAGGAGAGGTCATAAGGCTTCGGCTACCTCTCTCTCCTTCTGGCTTCGTAGCATAATTCGTTTAGCCTATGAGACTGCTGGACAGCAGCCTCCTGAAAGAATTACAGCCCATTCTACTAGAGCTGTGGCTTCCACTTGGGCCTTTAAGAATGAGGCCTCTGTTGAACAGATTTGCAAGGCTGCAACTTGGTCTTCGCTTCATACTTTTTCCAAATTTTACAAATTTGACACTTTTGCTTCTTCGGAGGCTATTTTTGGGAGAAAGGTTCTTCAGGCAGTGGTTCCTTCTGTATAATGAGCCTGCCTATCCCTCCCGTCATCCGTGTACTTTTGCTTTGGTATTGGTATCCCAGAAGTAATGATGACCCGTGGACTGATCACACATAACAGAAGAAAACATAATTTATGCTTACCTGATAAATTCCTTTCTTCTGTTGTGTGATCAGTCCACGGCCCGCCCTGTTTTTTTAAGGCAGGTAAATATCTTTTAAATTATACTCCAGTCACCACTTCACCCTTGGTTTCTCCTTTCTCGTTGATTCTTGGTCGAATGACTGGGAGTGACGTAGAGGGGAGGAGCTATATGCAGCTCTGCTGGGTGAATCCTCTTGCATTTCCTGTTGGGGAGGAGTTATATCCCAGAAGTAATGATGACCCGTGGACTGATCACACAACAGAAGAAAGGAATTTATCAGGTAAGCATAAATTATGTTTTTCCCTATGGGAACCGGTAAGCCATTTTCTTAGTTTAGTATAAGAATAAAGGGCTTCATTAGGGCTTAAAAAACTGGTAGACATTTTTCTGGGCTAAAACGATTACTTTACTAAGCATATTTGGCAGATTATAACTATTAATAGTTATTATAATCTTGGGGATTGTTTTAAAAAAACGGCAGGCACTGTATTGGACACCTTTTTCACTGGGGGCCTTTTCTAGTCATAGGCAGAGCCTCATTTTCGCGCCACTAATGCGCAGTTGTTTTTGGAAAGCAAGGCATGCAGATGCATGTGTGAGGAGCTAAGAACCACTGAAAAAGCTTATAGAAGGCATCATTTGGTATCGTATTCCCCTCTGGGCTTGGTTGGGTCTCAGCAAAGCAGATACCTGGGACTGTATAGGGGTTAAATGTAAAAACGGCTCCGGTTCCGTTATTTTAAGGGTTAAAGCTTTCAAATTTGGTGTGCAATACTTTTAAGGCTTTAAGATACTGTGGTGAAATTTTGGTGAATTTTGAACAATTCCTTCATACTTTTTCACATATTCAGTAATAAAGTGTGTTCAGTTTAAAATTTAGTGACAGTAACGGTTTTATTGTAAAACGTTTTTTGTGCTTTGTTGACAAGTTTAAGCCTGTTTAACATGTCTGAACCATCAGATAACGATGTTCTATATGTCTGAAAGCCAAGGTTTCTCCCCATTTAAATATATGTGATAACTGTGTCATAGTGTCCAAACAAAGTAGGGACAATAATGCCATAGATAATGATATTGCCCATGATGATTCCTCAAATGAGGGGAGTAAGCATGGTACTACATCATCCCCTTCTGTGTCTACACCAGTTTTGCCCACACAAGAGGCCCCTAGTACATCTAGTGCGCCAATACTTATTACCATGCAACAATTAACGGCTGTAATGGATAATTCTATTACAAACATTTTATCCAAAATGCCTACTTATCAGAGAAAGCGCGATTGCTCTGTTTTAAACACTGAAGAGCAAGAGGGCGCTGATGATAACTGTTCTGACATGCCCTCACACCAATCTGAAGGGGCCAGGAGGGAGGTTTTGTCTGAGGGAGAAATTTCGGATTCAGGGAAAATTTCTCAACAAGCTGAACCTGATGTTGTAACATTTAAATTTAAATTAGAACATCTCCATAGAGGTTCCGGTGTCCCCTGATGCTTTTCCTATACCCAAGCGGGTGGCGGACATAGTAAATAAGGAGTGGGAAAGGCCCGGCATACCTTTTGTTCCTCCCCCTATATTTAAGAAATTATTTCCTATAGTCGACCCCAGAAAGGACTTATGGCAGACAGTCCCCAAGGTCGAGGGGGCGGTTTCTACTGTAAACAAACGCACTACTATTCCTATAGAAGATAGTTGTGTTTTCAATATCCTATGGATAAAAAGTTAGAGGGTTTGCTTAAAAAGATGTTTGTTCAGCAAGGTTACCTTCTACAACCAATTTCATGCATTGTTCCTGTCACTACAGCTGCGTGTTTCTGGTTCGAAGAACTAGAAAAGTCGCTCAATAAAGAATCTTCGTATGAGGAGGTTATGGACAGAGTTCAAGCACTTAAATTGGCTAACTCTTTTATTTTAGATGCCGCTTTGCAATTGGCTAGATTAGCGGCGAATAATTCAGGGTTTGCTATCGTGGCGCGCAGAGCGCTTTGGCTAAAGTCTTGGTCAGCGGATGTGTCCTCCAAGACCAAATTGCTTAACATCCCTTTCAAGGGTAAAACACTGTTTGGCCCTGACTTGAAAGAGATTATTTCAGACATCACTGGGGGAAAGGGCCACGCCCTTCCTCAGGATTGGTCTTTTAAGGCTAAAAATAAGCCAAATTTTCGTCCCTTTCGCAGAAACGGACCAGCCTCAAATTCTACACCCTCTAAGTAAGAGGGTAATACTTCTTAAACCAAGCCAGCCTGGAGACCGATGCAAGGCTGGAACAAGGGTAAGCAGGCCAAGAAACCTGCCACTGCTACCAAAACAGCATGAAGTGTTGGCCCCCGATCCGGGACCGGATCTGGTGGGGGGCAGACTTTCTCTCTTTGCTCAGGCTTGGGCAAGAGATATTCAGGATCCTTGGGCGCTAGAAATAGTTTCTCAAGGTTATCTCCTGGAATTCAGGGAACTACCCCCAAGGGGAAGGTTCCACAGGTCTCAATTATCTTCGAACCAAATAAAAAGACAGGCATTCTTACATTGTGTAGAAGACCTGTCAAGAATGGGAATGATTCATCCTGTTCCATTAGGAGAACAAGGGATGGGGTTTTACTCCAACCTGTTCATAGTTCCCAAAAAAGAGGGAACATTCAGACCAATTTTAGATCTCAAGATTCTAAACAAGTTTCTAAGGGTTTCATCGTTCAAAATGGAAACCATTCGAACGATCCTTCCTACCATCCAGGAAGGTCAATTCATGACCACGGTGGATTTAAAGGATGCGTACCTACATATTCCTATCCACAAGGAACATCTTCGGTTCCTAAGGTTCGCCTTTCTGGACAAGCATTACCAGTTTGTGGCACTTCCATTCGGATTAGCCACTGCTCCAAGGATTTTCACAAAGGTACTAGGGTCCCTTCTAGCGGTGCTAAGACCAAGGGGCATTGCAGTAGTACCTTACTTGGATGACATCCTGATTCAAGTGTCGTCTCTGTCAAAAGCTAGGGCTCATACGGACATTGTCCTAGCCTTTCTCAGATCTCACTAGGAAAGTGAACATAGAAAAAAGTTCTCTGTCCCCGTCAACAAGAGTTCCCTTCTTGGGAACAATAATAGTTTCCTTAGAAATGAAGATTTTTCTGACAGAGGCCAGAAAATCAAACTTCTAAGCTCTTGTCAGGTACTTCATTCTGTTCTTCTTCCTTCCATACTGCAGTGCATGGAAGTAATAGGTTTGATGGTTGCGGCAATGGACATAGTTCCTTTTGCACGAATTTATCTAAGACCATTACAACTGTGCATGCTCAGACAGTGGAATGGGGATTATACAGACTTGTCTCCGACGATCCAAGTAGATCAAAGGACCAGAGATTCACTCCGTTGGTGGCTGACCCTGGACAACCTGTCACAGGGAATGAGCTTCCGCAGACCAGAGTGGGTCATTGTCACGACCGACGCCAGTCTGGTGGGCTGGGGCGCGGTCTGGGAACCCCTGAAAGCTCAGGGTCTATGGTCTCGGGAAGACTCTCTTCTCCAGATAAACATTCTGGAACTGAGAGCGATATTCAATGCTCTCAAGGCTTGGCCTCGACTAGCAAAGGCCAAATTCATAAGGTGTCAATCAGACAACTTGACGACTGTTGCATATATCAACCATCCGGGGGGAACATGGAGTTCCCTGGTGATGGAGGAGCATCCGGGGGAGTGGGAACTCCATCCGGAAATCTTTGCTCAAATAACTCAATTATGGGGCATTCCAGACATGGATCTGATGGCCTCTCGTCAGAACTTCAAGGTCCTTTGTTACGGGTCCAAATCCAGGGATCCCAAGGCGACTCTAGTGGATACAATAGTAGCACCTTGGATCTTCAACCTAGCTTATGTATTCCCACTGTTTCCTCTCATTCCCAGGCTGGTAGCCAGGATCAATCAGGAGAGGGCTTCGGTGATCTTGATGGTTCCTGCGTGGCCACGCAGGACTTGGTATGCAGACCTGGTGAATATGTCATCGGCTCCACCATGGAAGCTACCTTTGAGACAGGACCTTCTTGTTCAAGGTCCATTCGAACATCCGAATCTGGTTTCCCTCCAACTGACTGCTTGGAGATTGAACGCTTGATTCTTTCAAAGCGTGGGTTTTCAGATTCTGTAATAGATACTCTTATTCAGGCTAGAAAGCCTGTAACTAGAAAGATTTACCATAAAATATGGAAAATATATATCTGTTGGTGTGAATCTAAAGGATTCCCATGGAACAAGATAAAAATTCCTAAGATTCTTTCCTTTCTACAAGAAGGTTTGGAGAAAGGATTTTCTGCAAGTTCTCTGAAGGGACAGATCTCTGCTTTATCTGTTTTACTTCACAAAAGGCTGGCAGCTGTGCCAGACGTTTAAGCGTTTGTTCAGGCTCTGGTTAGAATCAAGCCTGTTTACAGACCTTTGACTCCTCCCTGGAGTCTTAATCTAGTTCTTTCAGTTCTTCAAGGGGTTCCGTTTGAACCCTTACATTCCGTAGATATTAAGTTATTATCGTGGAAAGTTTGGTTTTTGGTTGCAATTTCTTCTGCTAGAAGAGTTTCTGAGTTATCTGCTCTGCAGTGTTCTCCGCCCTATCTGGTCCATGCAGATAAGGTGGTTTTGCGTACTGAGCCTGTTTTTTTTCCGAAGGTTGTTTCCAACAAAAATATTAACCAGTTTCAAAGAAGGAACGTTTGTTACACAATTTGGACGTAGTCCGTGCTCTAAAATTCTATTTAGAGGCTACAAAAGATTTCAGACAAACATCTTCCTTGTTTGTTGTTTATTCTGGTAAAAGGAGAGGTAAAAAAGCAACTTCTACCTCTCTTTTCCTTTTGGCTTAAAAGCATTATCAGATTGACTTTTGAGACTGCCGGACGGCAGCCTCCTGAAAGTATCACAGCTCACTCCACTAGGGCTGTGGCTTCCACATGGGCCTTCAAGAACGAGGCTCCTGTTGACCAGATATGTAAGGCAGCGACTTGGTCTTCACTGCACTCTTTTGCCAAATTTTACAAATTTTATACTTTTGTTTCTTCGGAGGCTATTTTTGGGAGAAAGGTTTTGCAAGCCGTGGTGCCTTCCGTTTAGGTGACCTGATTTGCTCCCTCCCTTCATCCGTGTCCTAAAGCTTTGGTATTGGTTCCCACAAGTAAGGATGACGCCGTGGACCGGACACACCTATGTTGGAGAAAACAGAATTTATGCTTACCTGATAAATTACTTTCTCCAACGGTGTGTCCGGTCCACGGCCCGCCCTGGTTTTTTAATCAGGTCTGAGGAATTATTTTCTCTAACTACAGTCACCACGTTACCAGATGGTTTCTCCTATATATATTTCCTCCTGTCCGTCGGTCGAATGACTGGGGTAGGCGGAGCCTGGGAGGGACTATATGGCCAGCTTTGCTGGGCTCTTTGCCATTTCCTGTTGGGGAGGAGAATATCCCACAAGTAAGGATGACGCCGTGGACCGGACACACCGTTGGAGAAAGTAATTTATCAGGTAAGCATAAATTCTGTTTTCCTCTCAGCGTGCAGTGAATGTCAGAGGGATGTGAAGAGAGTATTGCCTGTTTGAATTCAATGATCTCCTTCTACGGGGTCTATTTCATAGGTTCTCTGTTATCGGTCGTAGAGATTCATCTCTTACCTCCCTTTTCAGATCGACGATATACTCTTATATATTTACCATTACCTCTGCTGATTTTCGTTTCAGTACTGGTTTGGCTTTCTACAAACATGTAGATGAGTGTCCTGGGGTAAGTAAGTCTTATTTTCTGTGACACTCTAAAGCTATGGTTGGGCACTTTTTTATAAAGTTCTAAATATATGTATTCAAACATTTATTTGCCTTGACTCAGGATGTTCAACATTCCTTTTTTCAGACAGTCAGTTTCATATTTGGGATAATGCATTTGAATCATCATTTTTTCTTACCTTAAAATTTGACTTTTTCCCTGTGGGCTGTTAGGCTCGCGGGGGCTGAAAATGCTTCATTTTATTGCGTCATTCTTGGCGCAGACTTTTTTGGGGCAAAAAATCTTTTCCGTTTCCGGCGTCATACGTGTCGCCGGAAGTTGCGTCATTTTTTGACGTTCTTTTTCGCCAAAAATGTCGGCGATCCGGATGTGGCGTCATTTTTTGCGCCAAAAGCATTTAGGCGCCAAATAATGTGGGCGTCTTATTTGGCGCTAAAAAAATTTGGGCGTCGCTTTTGTCTCCACATTATTTAAGTCTCATTTCTCCAACATAGGTGTGTCCGGTCCACGGCGTCATCCTTACTTGTGGGATATTCTCTTCCCCAACAGGAAATGGCAAAGAGCCCAGCAAAGCTGGTCACATGATCCCTCCTAGGCTCCGCCTACCCCAGTCATTCTCTTTGCCGTTGTACAGGCAACATCTCCACGGAGATGGCTTAGAGTTTTTTAGTGTTTAACTGTAGTTTTTATTATTCAATCAAGAGTTTGTTATTTTGAAATAGTGCTGGTATGTACTATTTACTCTGAAACAGAAAAGAGATGAAGATTTCTGTTTGTATGAGGAAAATGATTTTAGCAACCGTTACTAAAATCCATGGCTGTTCCACACAGGACTGTTGAGAGGAATTAACTTCAGTTGGGGGAACAGTGAGCAGTCTTTTGCTGCTTGAGGTATGACACATTCTAACAAGACGATGTAATGCTGGAAGCTGTCATTTTCCCTATGGGATCCGGTAAGCCATTTTTATTCAGACAGTAAATAAGGGCTTCACAAGGGTTTATTAAGACTGTAGACATTTTCTGGGCTAAATCGATCATATTTACACATATTTAGCCTTGAGGAATCATTTAATCTGGGTATTTTTTGTAAAATAATATCGGCAGGCACTGTTTTAGACACTTTATTCTATAGGGGCTTTCCCTAATCATAGTCAGAGCCTCATTTTCGCGCCGGTATGGCGCACTTGTTTTTGAGAACAGCATGGCATGCAGCTGCATGTGTGTGGAGCTCTGATACATAGAAAAGTCTTTCTGAAGGCATCATTTGGTATCGTATTCCCCTTTGGGCTTGGTTGGGTCTCAGCAAAGCAGATTCCAGGGACTGTAAAGGGGTTAAATATAAAAACGGCTCCGGTTCCGTTATTTTAAGGGTTAAAGCTTCCAAATTTGGTGTGCAATTCTTTTAAGGCTTTAAGACACTGTGGTGAAATTTTGGTGAATTTTGAACAATTCCTTCATACTTTTTCGCAATTGCAGTAATAAAGTGTGTTCAGTTTAAAATTTAAAGTGACAGTAACGGTTTTATTTTGAAACGTTTTTTGTGCTTTGTTATCAAGTTTATGCCTGTTTAACATGTCTGAACTACCAGATAGATTGTGTTCTGACTGTGGGGAAGCCAAGGTTCCTTCTCATTTAAATAGATGTGATTTATGTCATAAAAAATTTAGTAAAAATGATGCCCAAGATGATTCCTCAAGTGAGGGGAGTAAGCATGGTACTGCATCATCCCCTCCTTCGTCTACACCAGTCTTGCCCATACAGGAGGCCCCTAGTACATCTAGCGCGCCAATACTCCTTACTATGCAACAATTAACGGCTGTAATGGATAATTCTATCAAAAACATTTTAGCCAATATGCCCACTTATCAGCGAAAGCGCGACTGCTCTGTTTTAGAAAATACTGAAGAGCATGAGGACGCTGATGATATTGTTTCTGAAGGGCCCCTACACCAGTCTGAGGGGGCCAGGGAGGTTTTGTCTGAGGGAGAAATTTCAGATTCAGGAAAAATTTCTCAACAAGCTGAACCTGATGTGATTACTTTTAAATTTAAGTTGGAACATCTCCGCGCTCTACTTAAGGAGGTGTTATCCAATTTGGATGATTGTGATTATCTGGTCATTCCAGAAACACTATGTAAAATGGACAAGTTCCTAGAGGCCCCGGGGCCCCCCGAAGCTTTTCCTATATCCAAGCGGGTGGCGTACATTGTTAATAAAGAATGGGACAGGCCCGGTATACCTTTCGTACCTCCCCCCATATTTAAAAAATTGTTTCATATAGTCGACCCCAGAAAGGACTTATGGCAGACAGTCCCCAAGGTCGAGGGGGCGGTTTCTACTCTAAACAAGCGCGCCACTATACCCATAGAAGATAGTTGTGCTTTCCAAGATCCTATGGATAAAAAATTAGAAGGTTTGCTAAAAAAGATGTTTGTTCAGCAAGGTTACCTTCTACAACCAATTGCATGCATTGTCCCTGTCACTACAGCCGCGTGTTTCTGGTTCGATGAGCTAGAAAAGGCGATTATTAGTAATTCTTCTTCTTATGAGGAGATTATGGACAGAATTCGTGCTCTTAAATTGGCTAATTCTTTCACCCTAGACGCCACCTTGCAATTGGCTAGGTTAGCGGCGAAAAATTCTGGGTTTGCTATTGTGGCGCGCAGAGCGCTTTGGTTAAAATCTTGGTCAGCGGATGCGTCTTCCAAGAACAAATTGCTTGACATTCCTTTCAAGGGGAAAACACTGTTTGGCCCTGACTTGAAAGAGATTATCTCTGATATCACTGGGGGCAAGGGCCACGCCCTTCCTCAGGATAGGTCTTTCAAGGCCAAAAATAAACCTAATTTTCGTCCCTTTCGCAGAAACGGACCAGCCCCAAGTGCTACGTCCTCTAAGCAGGAGGGTAATACTTCTCAAGCCAATCCAGCCTGGAGACCTATGCAAGGCTGGAACAAAGGAAAGCAGGCCAAGAAACCTGCCACTGCTCCCAAGACAGCATGAGATGCGGGCCCCCGATCCGGGACCGGATTTGGTGGGGGGCAGACTCTCTCTCTTCACTCAGGCTTGGGCAAGAGATGTTCTGGATCCTTGGGCGCTAGAAATAGTCTCCCAAGGTTATCTTCTGGAAGTGATTCATCCTGTTCCATTAAGAGAACGAGGGATGGGGTTCTACTCCAATCTGTTCGTAGTTCCCAAAAAAGAGGGAACGTTCAGACCAATCTTAGATCTCAAGATCCTAAACAAGTTTCTCAAGGTTCCATCGTCCAAAATGGAAACCATTCGAACAATCCTTCCATCCAGGAAGGTCAATTCTTGACCACGGTGGATTTAAAGGATGCGTATCTACATATTCCTGTCCACAAGGAACATCATCGGTTCCTAAGGTTCGCATTCCTGGACAAGCATTACCAGTTCGTGGCGCTTCCTTTCGGATTAGCCACTGCTCCAAGGATTTTCTCAAAGGTACTAGGGTCCCTGCTGGCGGTGCTAAGACCAAGGGGCATTGCTGTAGTACCTTACTTGGACGACATTCTGATTCAAGCGTCGTCCCTTCCTCAAGCAAAGGCTCACACGGACATAGTCCTGGCCTTTCTCAGATCTCACGGATGGGAAGTGAACGTGGAAAAGAGTTCTCTATCTCCGTCGACAAGAGTTCCCTTCTTGGGAACAATAATAGACTCCTTAGAAATGAGGATTTTTCTGACAGAGACCAGAAAAACAAAACTTCTAAACTCTTGTCGGATACTTCATTCCGTTCCTCTTCCTTCCATAGCGCAGTGCATGGAAGTGATAGGTTTGATGGTAGCGGCAATGGACATAGTTCCTTTTGCGCGCATTCATCTAAGACCATTACAACTGTGTATGCTCAGTCAGTGGAATGGGGACTATACAGACTTGTCTCCGAAGATACAAGTAAATCAGAGGACCAGAGACTCACTCCGTTGGTGGCTGTCCCTGGACAACCTGTCACAAGGGGTGACCTCCCGCAGACCAGAGTGGGTCATTGTCACGACCGACGCCAGTCTGATGGGCTGGGGCGCGGTCTGGGGATCCCTGAAAGCTCAGGGTCTTTGGTCTCGGGAAGAATCTCTTCTACCGATAAATATTCTGGAACTGAGAGCGATATTCAATGCTCTCAAGGCTTGGCCTCAGCTAGCGAGGGCCAAGTTCATGGTTTCAATCAGACAACATGACGACTGTTGCGTACATCAACCATCAGGGGGGAACAAGGAGTTCCCTGGCGATGGAAGAAGTGACCAGAATCATTCAATGGGCGGAGACTCGCTCCTGCCACCTGTCTGCAATCCACATCCCAGGAGTGGAAAATTGGGAAGCGGATTTTCTGAGTCGTCAGACATTGCATCCGGGGGAGTGGGAACTCCATCCGGAAATCTTTGCCCAAATCACTCAACTGTGGGGCATTCCAGACATGGATCTGATGGCCTCTCGTCAGAACTTCAAGGTTCCTTGCTACGGGTCCAGATCCAGGGATCCCAAGGCGACTCTAGTAGATGCACTGGTAGCACCTTGGACCTTCAAACTAGCCTATGTATTCCCGCCGTTTCCTCTCATCCCCAGGCTGGTAGCCAGGATCAATCAGGAGAGGGCGTCGGTGATCTTGATAGCTCCTGCGTGGCCACGCAGGACTTGGTATGCAGATCTGGTGAATATGTCATCGGCTCCACCATGGAAGCTACCTTTGAGACGAGACCTTCTTGTTCAAGGTCCGTTCGAACATCCGAATCTGGTCCCACTCCAGCTGACTGCTTGGAGATTGAACGCTTGATCTTATCAAAGCGAGGGTTCTCAGATTCCGTTATTGATACTCTTGTTCAGGCCAGAAAGCCTGTAACTAGAAAAATTTCCACAAAATTTGGAAAAAATATATCTGTTGGTGTGAATCTAAAGGATTCCCTTGGGACAAGGTTAAGATTCCTAAGAGTCTATCCTTCCTTCGAGAAGGATTGGAAAAAGGATTATCTGCAAGTTCCTTGATGGGACAGATTTCTGCCTTGTCTGTGTTACTTCACAAAAAGCTGGCAGCTGTGCCAGATGTTCAAGCCTTTGTTCAGGCTCTGGTTAGAATCAAGCCTGTTTACAAACCTTTGACTCCTCCTTGGAGTCTCAACTTAGTTCTTTCAGTTCTTCAGGGGGTTCCGTTTGAACCCTTACATTCCGTTGATATTAAGTTATTATCTTGGAAAGTTTTGTTTTTGGTTGCAATTTCTTCTGCTAGAAGAGTTTCAGAATTATCTGCTCTGCAGTGTTCTCCTCCTTATCTGGTGTTCCATGCAGATACGGTGGTTTTACGTACTAACCTGGTTTTCTTCCAAAAGTTGTTTCTAACAAAAACATTAACCAGGAGATAGTCGTGCCTTCTCTGTGTCCGAAACCAGTTTCGAAGAAGGAACGTTTGTTGCACAATTTGGATGTTGTTCGCGCTCTAAAATTCTATTTAGATGCTACAAAGGATTTTAGACAAACATCTTCCTTGTTTGTTGTTTATTCTGGTAAAAGGAGAGGTCAAAAAGCAACTTCTACCTCTCTCTCTTTTTGGATTAAAAGCATCATCAGATTGGCTTACGAGACTGCCGGACGGCAGCCTCCTGAAAGGATCACAGCTCCTTCCACTAGGGCTGTGGCTTCCACATGGGCCTTCAAGAACGAGGCTTCTGTTGATCAGATATGTAGGGCAGCGACTTGGTCTTCACTGCACACTTTTACCAAATTTTACAAGTTTGATACTTTTGCTTCTTCTGAGGCTATTTTTGGGAGAAAGGTTTTGCAAACCGTGGTGCCTTCCATTTAGGTGACCTGATTTGCTCCCTCCCTTCATCCGTGTCCTAAAGCTTTGGTATTGGTTCCCACAAGTAAGGATGACGCCGTGGACCGGACACACCTATGTTGGAGAAAACAGAATTTATGTTTACCTGATAAATTACTTTCTCCAACGGTGTGTCCGGTCCACGGCCCGCCCTGGTTTTTTTAATCAGGTCTGACAATTTATTTTCTTTAACTACAGTCACCACGGTATCATATGGTTTCTCCTATGCAAATATTCCTCCTTAACGTTGGTCGAATGACTGGGGTAGGCGGAGCCTAGGAGGGATCATGTGACCAGCTTTGCTGGGCTCTTTGCCATTTCCTGTTGGGGAAGAGAATATCCCACAAGTAAGGATGACGCCGTGGACCGGACACACCGTTGGAGAAAGTAATTTATCAGGTAAACATAAATTCTGTTTTTTCATTGCTTCTGGTTGCTAGAAGCTTGTTCTTTGGCATTTTTTCCCATTCCTGAAACTGTCATTTAAGGAATTTGATCAATTTTGCTTTATATGTTGTTTTTTCTCTTACATATTGCAAGATGTCTCACGTTGCATCTGAGTCAGAAGAAACTTCAGGAAAATCGCTGCCTGGTGCTGGAACTACCAAAGCTAAGTGTATCTGCTGTAAACTTTTGGTAGTTGTTCCTCCAGCTGTTGTTTGTATTAAATGTCATGACAAACTTGTTAATGCAGAAAATATTTCCTTTAGTAAAGTACCATTACCTGTTGCAGTTCCCTCAACATCTAATGTTCAGAGTGTTCCTGAAAACATAAGAGATTTTGTTTCTGAATCCATTAAGAAGGCTATGTCTGTTATTCCTCCTTCTAGTAAATATAAAAAATCTTTTAAAACTTCTCTTTATCCAGATGAATTTTTAAATGAACATTATCATTCTGATTCTAATGATTCTTCTGGTTCAGAGGATTCTGTCTCAGAGGTTGATGCTGATAAATCTTCATATTTATTTAAAATGGAATTTATTCGTTCTTTACTTAAAGAAGACCTAATTACATTAGAAATTGAGGATTCTGGTCCTCTTGATACTAAATCTAAACGTTTAAATCTTTAAATCCCCTGTAGTTATTCCAGAAGTTTTTCCTGTTCCAGGTGCTATTTCTGAAGTAATTTCCAGAGAATGGAATAATTTGGGTAATTCATTTACTCCTTCTAAACGTTTTAAGCAATTATATCCTGTGCCATCCGAAAGATTAGAGTTTTGGGACAAAATCCCTAAAGTTGATGGGGCTATTTCTACCCTTGCTAAACGTACTACTATTCCTACGGCAGATGGTACTTCCTTTAAGGATCCTCTAGATAGGAAAATTGAATCCTTTCTAAGAAAAGCTTATTTGTGTTCAGGTAATCTTCTCAGACCTGCTATATCTTTGGCGGATGTTGCTGCAGCTTCAACTTTTTGGTTGGAAACTTTAGCGCAACAAGTAACAGATCATGATTCTCATAACATTATTATTCTGCTTCAACATGCTAATAATTTTATCTGTGATGCCATTTTTGATATTATCAGAGTTGATGTCAGGTTTATGTCTCTAGCTATTTTAGCTAGAAGAGCTTTATGGCTTAAAACTTGGAATGCTGATATGTCTTCTAAATCGACTCTACTTTCCCTTTCTTTCCAGGGTAATAAATTATTTGGTTCTCAGTTGGATTCTATTATCTCAACTGTTACTGGTGGGAAAGGAACTTTTTTACCGCAGGATAAAAAATCTAAGGGTAAAAACAGGGCTAATAATCGTTTTCGTTCCTTTCGTTTCAACAAAGAACAAAAGCCTGATCCTTCATCCTCAGGAGCAGTTTCAGTTTGGAAACCATCTCCAGTCTGGAATAAATCCAAGCCTTCTAGAAAAGCAAAGCCAGCTTCTAAGTCCACATGAAGGTGCGGCCCTCATTCCAGCTCAGCTGGTAGGGGGCAGACTACGTTTTTTCAAAGAAATTTGGATCGATTCTGTTCACAATCTTTGGATTCAGAACATTGTTTCAGAAGGGTACAGAATTGGTTTCAAGATAAGACCTCCTGCAAAGAGATTTTTTCTTTCCCGTGTCCCAGTAAACCCAGCGAAAGCTCAAGCATTTCTGAAATGTGTTTCAGATCTAGAGTTGGCTGGAGTAATTATGCCTGTTCCAGTTCTGGAACAGGGGCTGAGGTTTTATTCGAATCTCTTCATTGTACCAAAGAAGGAGAATTCCTTCAGACCAGTTCTGGATCTAAAAATATTGAATCGTTATGTAAGGATACCAACATTCAAAATGGTAACTATAAGGACTATCCTGCCTTTTGTTCAGCAAGGGCATTATATGTCTACAATAGATTTACAGGATGCATATCTGCATATTCCGATTCATCCAGCTCACTATCAGTTTCTGAGATTCTCTTTCCTGGACAAGCATTACCAGTTTGTGGCTCTGCCGTTTGGCCTAGCAACAGCTCCAAGAATTTTTACAAAGGTTCTCAGTGCCCTTCTGTCTGTAATCAGAGAACAGGGTATTGTGGTTTTTCCTTATTTGGACGATATCTTGGTACTTGCTCAGTCTTCACATTTAGCAGAATCTCATACGAATCGACTTGTGTTGTTTCTTCAAGATCATGGTTGGAGGATCAATTCACTAAAAAGTTCATTGATTCCTCAGACAAGGGTAACCTTTTTGGGTTTCCAGATAGATTCAGTGTCCATGACTCTGTCTTTGACAGACAAGAGACGTCTAAAATTGATTTCAGCTTGTCGAAACCTTCAGTCACAATCATTCCCTTCGGTAGCCTTTTGCATGGAAATTTTAGGTCTTATGACTGCTGCATCGGACGCGATCCCCTTTGCTCGTTTTCACATGCGACCTCTTCAGCTCTGTATGCTGAATCAATGGTGCAGGGATTACACAAAGATATCTCAATTAATATCTTTAAAACCGATTGTACGACACTCTCTAACGTGGTGGACAGATCACCATCGTTTGGTTCAGGGGGCTTCTTTTGTTCTTCCGACCTGGACTGTAATTTCAACAGATGCAAGTCTTACAGGTTGGGGAGCTGTGTGGGGGTCTCTGACGGCACAAGGGGTTTGGGAATCTCAGGAGGTGAGATTACCGATCAATATTTTGGAACTCCGTGCAATTTTCAGAGCTCTTCAGTCTTGGCCTCTTCTGAAGAGAGAATCGTTCATTTGTTTTCAGACAGACAATGTCACAACTGTGGCATACATCAATCATCAGGGGGGGACTCACAGTCCTCTGGCTATGAAAGAAGTATCTCGAATTCTGGTTTGGGCGGAATCCAGCTCCTGCCTAATCTCTGCGGTTCATATCCCAGGTATAGACAATTGGGAAGCGGATTATCTCAGTCGCCAAACGTTGCATCCGGGCGAATGGTCTCTTCACCCAGAGGTATTTCTTCAGATTGTTCAAATGTGGGAACTTCCAGAAATAGATCTGATGGCTTCTCATCTAAACAAGAAACTTCCCAGGTATCTGTCCAGATCCCGGGATCCTCAGGCGGAGGCAGTGGATGCATTATCACTTCCTTGGAAGTATCATCCTGCCTATATCTTTCCGCCTCTAGTTCTTCTTCCAAGAGTAATCTCCAAGATTCTGAAGGAATGCTCGTTTGTCCTGTTGGTAGCTCCAGCATGGCCTCACAGGTTTTGGTATGCGGATCTTGTCCGGATGGCCTCTTGCCAACCGTGGACTCTTCCGTTAAGACCAGACCTTCTGTCGCAAGGTCCTTTTTTCCATCAGGATCTCAAATCCTTAAATTTAATGGTATGGAGATTGAACGCTTGATTCTTGGTCAGAGAGGTTTCTCTGACTCTGTGATTAATACTATGTTACAGGCTCGTAAATCTGTATCTAGAGAGATATGTTATAGAGTCTGGAAGACTTATATTTCTTGGTGTCTTTCTCATCATTTTTCCTGGCATTCTTTTAGAATTTTACAGTTTCTTCAGGATGGTTTAGATAAAGGTTTGTCCGCAAGTTCCTTGAAAGGACAAATCTCTGCTCTTTCTGTTCTTTTTCACAGAAAGATTGCTAATATTCCTGATATTCATTGTTTTGTACTAGCTTTGGTTCGTATAAAACCTGTCATTAAGTCAATTTCTCCTCCTTGGAGTTTGAATTTGGTTCTGGGGGCTCTTCAAGCTCCTCCTTTTGAACCCATGCATTCATTGGACATTAAATTACTTTCTTGGAAAGTTTTGTTCCTTTTGGCGATCTCTTCTGCCAGAAGAGTCTCTGAATTATCTGCTCTTTCTTGTGAGTCTCCTTTTCTGATTTTTCATCAGGATAAGGCGGTTTTGCGAACTTCTTTTGAATTTTTACCTAAGGTTGTGAATTCCAACAACATTAGTAGAGAAATTGTGGTTCCTTCATTATGTCCTAATCCTAAGAATTCTAAGGAGAAATTGTTGCATTCTTTGGATGATGTTAGAGCTTTGAAATATTATGTTGAAGCTACTAAGTCTTTCCGAAAGACTTCTAGTCTATTTGTTATCTTTTCCGGTTCTAGAAAAGGCCAGAAAGCTTCTGCCATTTCTTTGGCATCTTGGTTGAAATCTTTAATTCATCATGCCTATGTTGAGTCGGGTAAAACTCCGCCTCAAAGGATTACAGCTCATTCTACTAGGTCAGTTTCTAGTTCCTAGGCGTTTAGGAATGAAGCTTCGGTTGATCAGATCTGCAAAGCAGCAACCTGGTCCTCTTTGCATACTTTTACTAAATTCTACCATTTTGATGTGTTTTCTTCTTCTGAAGCAGTTTTTGGTAGAAAAGTACTTCAGGCAGCGGTTTCAGTTTGAATCTTCTGCTTATGTTTTCATTAACTTTATTTTGGGTGTGGATTATTTTCAGCAGGAATTGGCTGTCTTTATTTTATCCCTCCCTCTCTAGTGACTCTTGCGTGGAAAGATCCACATCTTGGGTAGTCATTATCCCATACGTCACTAGCTCATGGACTCTTGCTAATTACATGAAAGAAAACATAATTTATGTAAGAACTTACCTGATAAATTCATTTCTTTCATATTAGCAAGAGTCCATGAGGCCCACCCTTTTTGTGGTGGTTATGATTTTTTTGTATAAAGCACAATTATTCCAATTCCTTATTTTATATGCTTTCGCACTTTTTTTCTTATCACCCCACTTCTTGGCTATTCGTTAAACTGATTTGTGGGTGTGGTGAGGGGTGTATTTATAGGCATTTTGAGGTTTGGGAAACTTTGCCCCTCCTGGTAGGAATGTATATCCCATACGTCACTAGCTCATGGACTCTTGCTAATATGAAAGAAATTAATTTATCAGGTAAGTTCTTACATAAATTATGTTTTTTTCGAATTTCGGTTCGGAGCGATTCGCATTCGGAAAAATTTGAATCAATTCGGTTCGGATTTGTTTCGGATTTATTCGGATTCGAATAAATTTGGTTCCGATTTGTTTCGGATTCAAATAAATTCGGCTGGATTCGGTTCGGAAATTCGGAATTTCGGTAAGTGTTAGGTGGGATTAGACTAGTATTATGTACTGTATATTAGGTGTAACCCATAGCAGAGTGATATAACCTAATATACTGTACAATACTAGTGTAATCCATGGCCATCCGAATCTACCGAATAAATCCGAACTAATTCCCCTCACACCTCTCACACGGCAGTAGTAAGAACAGAGTGCTGCATTGAACTAAGGCCCAGATTGCTACTAAAACTTTTTATTGTTGGGTCAACCCCTGCTACACCGGACGCTGTCGTCCAGCTTTAACCTGGCACAGACATCAGAGACACCCTTATCCTCCTAGCGGAACTACTGGGGCCATTGACACATAAAACTTAACAAAATACCCCGTGGCTGTCACTGAACCTAGGCCGAACCCTGCTCACAACTTCCATAGCCCTATCCTGCCTTTTGTTCAGCAAGGGGTTCTTTTTCTTGAACAACAATTAATGATCTACCATAATAATCAGGCCTGTAGACCTCACCTGACTGTTTCAGATGAGTTGTGTGAGGTTGTATTTGTCCCGTTAATAATATCATCCCAGCAAAAGCAAGTAACCCCAGAACATAACCCGACCAGAGCATCTCGAGCCGATGCTTACCAAAAAAACTCTGGGCCATCATGTATAGTTAAATTAGTTGTGTGACCGAGATCCTGTGTGGTAGGCACACAGCCAGCTATTCCTTTCATCCTAAGTCCCCCCCCTCCTGCTCTCTAGCTGGGCTACGCGCCGGGGATCCCCCTTTCTCCACAAATTCCTGAGCCTCTAGGGGTGAGTCGAAGAACCTTGGCCCTCTTGATGTAATAATTTTCAACCTAGCAGGGTATAGAAGAAAGGCCTGCTTACCCTCCCTATGCAGTCTAGAGCAAAGAGGTGAGAATTCCCTGCGTCTGCGCATGAGGTCTGCGGAGAAATCTTGGAACAGTAGCAAGCGTGCATTGTCAAAGATCAGTTGTTCCAGCTTTCTATATGCTCTCATGATAGTTGTTTTTGTTTGAAAGTGCAAAAATTTAATCATAATAGGGCGAGGCTGTGATCTATCTGTGCCTGATCTGTCTGGTCCTACCCTATGTGCCCTCTCAACTCCTCCAACTAGATCTCTAAGTGGAATGTTTAACAGAGTAGGTAGTGTTTTCTCTACAAACTGAAGTATATCGCTCGGTTTGATTGTTTCAGGGAGGCCCAGAAGACGCACATTATTGCGTCGCGATCTGTTTTCCAGATCGTCTATTTTTAGTTGTAAAGTTTGAGCTTGTCTTTCAAGATTCCTAATTTTGTTAACATTGGTTACATTGATATCTTCCAGATCATATATCCTACCCTCCGCCTCGGCTACTCTAGTTGAGAACTGTTTGACATCATCAGTGAGTGTGTCAACCCCTCTTTGTAAGTTATCTATCTTGGGCATAAACAACATTGAAATCTGTTTAACTGACATTGTGTGATTGGTTAAAAATCTCTCCATGTACCCACCCATAAAGCAGTAAAAACAAGGCTGGTGTTACAAAAGTGAAAATGGGATAACACAGTGAATCAAAATGAAGTAAAGACAATACAAACCAAATTACACAATACAGCAAACTTATTACAGGAGAGTATGCTCTCTGTGCTTATCAGTCCAAGGCCTGTAAATAAAAAGAAGAGATCCTAGCAGAAAAGTGTAGAATCACATATCAGCATTTAGCGCACATAGTTTCAGCTTTGCAGTTAATAAGCAGATTACAAGATATAACTTTCAGCTGTTTTGCTCTCTCTGGGTATAGGTTATAGCCAGTACTCGATGTGCCAGATACAAACACTCCTTTCAGTTACAACAATTCAGACCTGCCTCACTCATACACTTCTTACAAACTTAGTTAGAGGCCTTTTAGTATATTTAGAGTTAAACCACTGTGCACCGTTATCACAGTGCTCATAACAAATCAAGTCAGATGCCCTGGATAGATGAGACTGTATGGGGGGCAAAGTGCTGCAGCAAGGGCCTCCTAGTCCCAGGTATGAGTGTCTTTTCGCCCGTTAGGTGTGTCAATGGCAGGTTTGGTTAAGAGTCATCAGCGTTTGTAAAGCAAATATCACTGTGTGCTTGCTCTGTCAGGGCTATGGAAGTTGTGAGCAGGGTTCGGCCTAGGTTCAGTGACAGCCACGGGGTATTTTGTTAAGTTTTATGTGTCAATGGCCCCAGTAGTTCCGCTAGGAGGATAAGGGTGTCTCTGATGTCTGTGCCAGGTTAAAGCTGGACGACAGCGTCCGGTGTAGCAGGGGTTGACCCAACAATAAAAAGTTTTAGTAGCAATCTGGGCCTTAGTTCAATGCAGCACTCTGTTCTTACTACTGCCGTGTGAGAGGTGTGAGGGGAAAAAGAGAGAGTGACTTTCAAAAGTCCCATTGGTCAAATAACAGTATGCAAGACCCGTTACTAGTGTGTGTCCTGAGTGTCCCTCTCCCTCAACTACCCAGCACCCAAGGTCGTGTGTCTTAGCCTGGTCTTACCCTCTGTTCCTGTCTCTTTGGTCACCACTTAGCCGTTACCAAAGATGGCGCCGGTTTTTGCGCCAAAGGGAGTTTCACTGCGTGAGAGGGCCTGAGGTATTCTCTATCTCCTTCTGTTCCCCCGAGATCACTTCACCGCGCCATGCGGTTCTTAGAGGGGTTCACGGAGATGGTTTGGGAGTCTGGGGAAGCCAGTGGAAAGTTTTCTGTGTCTGCGTTACTCCAAATCGCTTGTCTCTCGCCGGTCTCCCCTTGCCCTCTGCTAGGGCTGATCCGGCTGCTTGCGTTAGCGGTACTCCAGTCTTCTCCTCTCAGGGCTAGGAAAGTCCTTTATGTCCACCCTGGGTGCGCTCTCATGAAGCCAAGGTCCTCTGTGGGCCTCCGGTGGTGGAGCGGTGTCTTGCTCGCCCGATCTCTATGGGGGTCCAATAAAGCTCGATTCCCCCACTCCAGGCAGCAACTTCTGCCAAGGAAAGATCGCTGGGTGTAGGGTCTACTTGATGCTCAAATGCTTTAGATTCCAGGCTGTATATAGCCTATGTTTGAGATGTTGAGGCACGGAGCTCTTTGCTTCTGCTGCCTACCCTCAGGCCCGCCCACCGGAAGTCTCCCTACTGCAGTTTTTAATGTATGTTACTGAAAAGAAAATCACATACTGTACTGCTTAAATGTGACCAGCATGTAAAAACTCAAGAACGGCTCAGCACAGGAGTGTGAAATGGCTCAGCAGTAAGGGGTTAAGCACAGTTCTATTTTAAACAAGTTGTTATCCCTCCTAACTGCCCAACCTTAGTACTGTTTTTGAATCATAGGATAGTAAATCTTTTTCTATGATAAATGAAGCCGCACACACATTTTGGAGGTGTGTCCATGGGGTCTTTTCCTCTTTACTTCCTGACTATAACTCTAAATGCTAGTTTAAAGAGACGTGTCCTTTTTCTTCTGTTAAGTGTGATCAGTCCACGGGTCATCATTACTTGTGGGATATTAACTGCTCCCCTACAGGAAGTGCAAGAGGATTCACCCAGCAGAGTTGCTATATAGCTCCTCCCCTCTACGTCACCTCCAGTCATTCTCTTGCACCCAACGACTAGATAGGATGTGTGAGAGGACTATGGTGATATATTTAGTTTTTATATCTTCAATCAAAAGTTTGTTGTTTTATAATAGCACCGGAGTGTGTTATTCCTTCTCTGGTAGAATTTGAAGAAGAATCTACCTGAGTTTTTTTCTATGATTTTAGCCGGAGTAGTTAAGATCATATTGCTGTTTCTCGGCCATCTGAGGAGAGGCAAACTTCAGATCAGGGGACAGCAGGCAGATTAATCTGCAAAGAGGTATGTAGCAGTTTATTATTTTCTGACATGGAATTGATGAGAAAATCCTGCCATACCGTTATAATGTAAACCCAGCCTTGAATGCAGTAGATGTAGCTGATATCAGGCTGTCATGTATGTATATTTTATACTTCTCTGGTTTTTAGACTGTATACATAGACTTAACCTAATTTGCAGGGACTTGCAATAGGTTTTAAATGACAATTAATTATTGAGGTAAAACGTTTTTTTGCTGGCATGTAAAAACGTTTTTTTCTCTGAGGTACTGGGTGAAAAAATGTTTTGGGCACTATTTTTCCACTTGGCAATAGTTTTGATTTAAATTAGAGCAGTTCACTGATCCCTCTCACTGTTATGTGTGTGGGGGAGGGGCCATTTTGGTGCTTTCACTATGCATCAGAAAAAACTCAGTCAGAGATTCATTTTCTTCCTGCATGATCCGGTTCATCTCTACAGAGTTCAGGGATCTCCAAAGCCTTTTTTGAGGGAAGTAATCATTACAGCACAGCTGTGCTGATTGTATTGACTGTGATAAAAAAAAACAACAAAAAAAAAAAAACGTTTGTGTATTTTTTTCTGCTGCCTGGGTTAGTTATCATTTGCTGAGGGGAACAATCCTTTGCTAAAACTGTATATTCTGACAAAGATTGATGCTATAACTTAATTATTTTAACTGTTATAATATTTTTCTGTGCTTCTTAAAGGCACAGTTCGTTTTCATATTATTTGTAAATTACTTTGTAAAGTATTTCCAAGTTGCTGTTTATTTGCTAGTGTGTTAAACATGTCTGATTCAGAGGAATATCTCTGTGCTATATGTGTTAATGCCAAAGTGGAGCCCAATAGAAATTTATGTACTAAATGTATTGATGCTACTTTAAAAAACAGTCAATCTGTACAAATTGAACATATTTCACCAAACAACGAGGGGAGAGTTATGCCGGCTAACTCGCCTCACGTGTCAGTACCTGCATCTCCCGCTCAGGAGGTGCGTGATATTGTAGCGCCGAGTACATCTGGGCGGCCATTACAAATCACATTACAAGATATGGCTACTGTTATGACTGAAGTTTTGGCTAAACTACCAGAACTAAGAGGTAAACGTGATCACTCTGGGGTGAGAACAGAGTGCGCTGATAATGCAAGGGCCATGTCTGATACTGCGTCACAGTTTGCAGAACGTGAAGACGGAGAGCTTCATTCTGTGGGTGACGGTTCTGATCCAAATAAACTGGACTCAGACATTTCAAATTTTAAATTTAAGCTTGAGAACCTCCGTGTGTTACTAGGGGAGGTATTAGCGGCTCTGAATGATTGTAACACAGTTGCAATCCCAGAAAAAATGTGTAGGTTGGATAAATATTTTGCGGTACCGACGAGTACTGACGTTTTTCCTATACCTAAGAGACTTACTGACATTGTTACTAAGGAGTGGGATAGACCCGGTGTGCCTTTCTCACCCCCTCCTATATTTAGAAAAATGTTTCCAATAGACGCCGCCACACGGGATTTATGGCAAATGGTCCCTAAGGTGGAGGGAGCAGTTTCTACTTTAGCTAAGCGTACCACTATCCCAGTGGAGGATAGCTGTGCTTTTTCAGATCCAATGGATAAAAAATTAGAGGGTTACCTTAAGAAAATGTTTGTTCAACAAGGATTTATATTGCAACCTCTTGCATGTATTGCGCCTGTCACGGCTGCAGCAGCATTTTGGTTTGAGTCTCTGGAAGAGACACTTCAATCATCCACACTAGATGACATCACACACAAACTTAAATTCCTTAAGTTAGCTAATTCATTTATTTCAGATGCCGTAGTACATTTAACTAAACTTGCGGCTAAAAATTCAGGATTCGCCATTCAGACACGCAGAGCTCTGTGGCTGAAATCCTGGTCAGCTGATGTTACGTCTAAATCTAAATTGCTTAATATTCCTTTCAAAGGGCAGACCTTATTCGGGCCCGGCTTGAAAGAGATTATTGCTGACATTACAGGAGGTAAAGGTCATGCCCTGCCTCAGGACAAGGCCAAAGCCAAGGCTAGACAGTCCAATTTTCGTTCCTTTCGTAATTTCAAAGCAGGAGCAGCATCAACTTCCTCTGCACCAAAACAGGAAGGAGCTGTTGCTCGCTACAGACAAGGCTGGAAACCTAACCAGTCCTGGAACAGGGGCAAACAGGCCAGAAAACCTGCTGCTGCCCCTAAGACAGCATGAATTGAGGGGCCCCGATCCGGGACCGGATCTAGTGGGGGGCAGACTTTCCCTCTTCGCCCAGGCTTGGGCAAGAGATGTTCAGGATCCCTGGGCGTTAGAGATCATATCTCAGGGATACCTTCTGGACTTCAAATCCTCTCCCCCAAGAGGGAGATTTCATCTGTCAAGGTTGTCAACAAACCTAACAAAGAAGGAAGCGTTTCTACGCTGCGTACAAGATCTTTTATTAATGGGAGTGATCCATCCAGTTCCGCGGTTGGAACAAGGACAAGGGTTTTACTCAAATCTGTTTGTAGTTCCCAAAAAAGAGGGAACCTTCAGGCCAATCTTGGATTTAAAGATCCTAAACAAATTCCTAAGAGTTCCATCGTTCAAGATGGAAACTATTCGAACAATTTTTGCCCATGATCCAAGAGGGTCAGTACATGACCACAGTGGATTTAAAGGATGCTTACCTTCACATACCGATTCACAGAAGTCATTACCGGTATCTAAGGTTTGCCTTTTTAGACAGGCATTACCAGTTTGTAGCTCTTCCATTCGGACTGGCTACGGCTCCAAGAATCTTCACAAAGGTTCTGGGCACTCTTCTGGCGGTACTAAGACCGCGAGGAATTTCAGTAGCTCCGTACTTAGACGACATACTGATACAAGCTTCAAGCTTTCAAACTGCCAAATCTCATACAGAGATAGTACTGGCATTTCTAAGGTCGCATGGATGGAAAGTGAACGAAGAGAAAAGTTCTCTCTTTCCACTCACAAGAGTTCCCTTCCTGGGGACTCTGATAGATTCTGTAGAAATGAAAATTTACCTGACAGAGGACAGGTTAACAAAACTTCAAAATGCATGCCGTGTCCTTCATTCCATTCAACACTCTAAATCTGAATCAAGAGTCCAGAAATTCTCTTCTATGGTGGCTTTATCGGCCACATCTGTCCAGGGGAATGCCATTCAGCAGGCCAGACTGGTCAATTGTAACAACAGACGCCAGCCTACTAGGTTGGGGCGCTGTCTGGAATTCTCTGAAGGCTCAGGGACTATGGAATCAGGAGGAGAGTTTTCTTCCAATAAACATTCTGGAATTGAGAGCAGTCCTCAATGCTCTTCTGGCTTGGCCCCAGTTAACAACTCGGGGGTTCATCAGGTTCCAGTCGGACAACATCACGACTGTAGCTTATATCAACCATCAGGGAGGGACAAGAAGCTCCCTAGCAATGATGGAAGTATCGAAGATAATTCGCTGGGCAGAGTCTCACTCTTGCCACCTGTCTGCAATCCACATCCCGGGAGTGGAGAACTGGGAGGCAGATTTCTTAAGTCGTCAGACTTTTCATCCGGGGGAGTGGGAACTTCATCCAGAGGTCTTTGCCCAAATACTTCGACGTTGGGGCAAACCAGAGATAGATCTCATGGCGTCTCGACAGAACGCCAAGCTTCCGCGCTACGGGTCCAGATCCAGGGATCCGGGAGCGGTCCTGATAGATGCCTTGACAGCACCATGGACCTTCAGGATGGCTTATGTGTTTCCACCTTTCCCGATGCTTCCTCGATTGATTGCCAGAATCAAACAGGAGAAAGCATCAGTGATTCTAATAGCGCCTGCATGGCCACGCAGGACTTGGTATGCATATCTGGTGGACATGTCATTCTGTCCACCTTGGTCGTTACCTCTGAAACAGGACCTTCTGATTCAGGGTCCTTTCAAACATCAAAATCTAACTTCTCTGAAGCGGACTGCTTGGAAATTGAACGCTTGATCTTATCAAAGCGTGGTTTTTCTGAGTCAGTTATTGATACCTTAATACAGGCTAGGAAGCCTGTTACCAGAAAGATTTACCATAAAATATGGTGTAAATACCTATATTGGTGCAAATCCAAAGGTTACTCTTGGAGTAAGGTTAGGATTCCTAGGATATTGTCTTTTCTACAAGAAGGTTTAGAAAAGGGGTTATCCGCTAGTTCCTTAAAGGGACAGATCTCAGCTCTGTCCATTCTGCTACACAAGCGTCTGTCAGAAGTTCCAGACGTTCAGGCTTTTTGTCAGGCTTTGGCCAGGATTAAACCTGTGTTTAAAGCTGTGGCTCCACCATGGAGTTTAAACCTTGTTCTTAACGTTTTACAGGGTGTTCCGTTTGAACCCCTTCATTCCATTGATATAAAGTTGTTATCTTGGAAAGTTCTATTTTTAATGGCTATTTCCTCGGCTCGAAGAGTCTCTGAGTTATCAGCCTTACATTGTGATTCTCCTTATTTGATTTTTCACTCGGATAAGGTAGTTCTGCGTACTAAACCTGGGTTCTTACCTAAGGTAGTCACTAACAGGAATATCAATCAGGAGATTGTTGTTCCATCCTTGTGCCCAAATCCTTCTTCGAGGAAGGAACGTCTTTTGCACAATCTGGATGTAGTTCGTGCCCTTAAATTTTATTTACAGGCAACTAAAGATTTTCGACAAACGTCTTCCCTGTTTGTCGTTTACTCTGGTCAGAGGAGAGGTCAAAAAGCTTCTGCTACCTCTCTTTTTGGCTTCGTAGCATAATTCGTTTAGCTTATGAGACTGCTGGACAGCAGCCTCCTGAAAGAATTACAGCTCATTCCACTAGAGCTGTGGCTTCCACTTGGGCCTTTAAGAATGAGGCCTCTGTTGAACAGATTTCCAAGGCTGCAACTTGGTCTTCGCTTCATACTTTTTCCAAATTTTACAAATTTGACACTTTTGCTTCCTCGGAGGCTATTTTTGGGAGAAAGGTTCTTCAGGCAGTGGTTCCTTCTGTATAAAGAGCCTGCCTATCCCTCCCGTCATCCGTGTACTTTTGCTTTGGTATTGGTATCCCACAAGTAATGATGACCCGTGGACTGATCACACTTAACAGAAGAAAACATAATTTATGCTTACCTGATAAATTCCTTTCTTCTGTAGTGTGATCAGTCCACGGCCCGCCCTGTTTTTTTAAGGCAGGTAAATATTTTTTTAAATTATACTCCAGTTACCACTACACCCTTGGCTTCTCCTTTCTCGTTGGTCCTTGGTCGAATGACTGGAGGTGACGTAGAGGGGAGGAGCTATATAGCAACTCTGCTGGGTGAATCCTCTTGCACTTCCTGTAGGGGAGCAGTTAATATCCCACAAGTAATGATGACCCGTGGACTGATCACACTACAGAAGAAAGGAATTTATCAGGTAAGCATAAATTATGTTTTTATGCTACAAGTGGGTGAAATACAAATATGAATCGGTTAAAGGGACGTTAAACCCCAAACATTTCTGACATGATTCAGACAGAGCAAACAATTTTAAATTTTATATTTTTAATTTACTTCTATTTTCTTTAGCTACACTAGTTTTGTAGAAATTGTTTCATTTATCAACAGTTTTCAGTATTAAATTCCTATTTATTATTTTCTTCATAATGGGAAAGAGTCCACAGCCGCATTCATTACTTGTGAGAAATAAGAACCTGGTCACCAGGAGGCGGCAAAGACACACCAGCCAAAGGCTTAAATACTTCTCCCACTTCCCCTATCCCCCAGTCATTCTTTGCCTTTCGTCCCAGGAGATTGGCAGAGAAGTGTCAGAAGTTTTTTATTTTTTAAGGAAAATACTTATATTAATTTTTACGTAAAGTGTGTCTCATGGAGGGTAGTACTCTTCGCAATGGGACAGGAGTTTTAAGGAGTCCTGTTAGTCTCTCAGTGAGGGCCTGGGCAAATGTTAGAGTCCAGAGATTCAGTGGGAGTTCTCTCTGCGACACCATCCCGACACGTATTAACAGCTCCTCTAGCACTTGGCGTTGCCAATCTTTTGCTTCGCTACCTGCTGTCTTCTCTCAAGTCCATGACTGAGGCGACGCTACTATCCGTCACACTTGAAGGGCAAGGTTCCTGTTCCACGGCGTAGATTCCGGTAAGATAGTTTCATTTTATCAATATGAATGTTATATTATGTGACAGATAGGTATAGGTCTCAGTGAGACTCCTCTGTACGGATCTGGGAATCATGGGATACTTCCTTCCTTAGGGAGGATTTGTGAACAGGGTGGGGTTCCTTAATCATGTTTATTATGTGATCTCCCTGCTTTGTGTAGTGGGTATTGGCAACAAGTGTCAGACCATAATGCTTATAGCATTGTTAAACTTCTTCAACATGCTAATAACTTTGTTTGTGATGCCATTTTTTGATATAATTAGAATTGATGTCAGGTATATGTCTTTAGCTATTTTAGCTAGAAGAGCATTATGGCTTAAGTCTTGGAATGCAGATATGACTTCTAAGTCGACGTTGTTTTCTCTTTCTTTCCAAGGTAATAAATTATTTGGTTCTCAGTTGGATTCAATAATTTCAACTGTTACTGGGGGGAAGGGAGCTTTTTTGCCTCGGGACAAAAAGCCTAAAGGTAAATATAGGGCTGCTAATCGTTTTCGTTCCTTTCGTCAGAATAAGGAACAGAAGTCTGACCCTTCCCCTAAAGGAACGGTTTCCGTGTGGAAACCTTCTCCAGTCTGGAATAAATCCAAGCCTTTTAGAAAATCAAAACAAGCTCCCAAGTCGGCATGAAGGTGCGGTCCTCATTCCAGCACAGCTGGTAGGGGGCAGGTTACGATTTTTCAAAGATGTTTGATTCAAAATCATTGGATTCAGGACATTGTTTCTCAAGGGTTCAGAATAGGTTTCAAGATATGACCGCCTGTGAGAAGATTCTTTCTCTCGCGCATTCCAGTAAACCCAGTAAAAGCTCAGGATTTTCTGAAATGTGTTTCAGACCTGGAGTCAGCTGGGGTAATTGTGCCTGTTCCAGATCTGGAACGGGGCCTGGGGTTTTATTTTATTCTGTTCATTGTACCAAAGAAAGAGAATTCTTTCAGACCAGTTCTGGATCTAAAAATATTGAATCGTTATGTAAGGAAAATGGTGACTATAAGGACTTTTCTTCCTTTTGTTCAGCAAGGGCATTATATGTCCACAATAGACTTACAGGATGCATATCTTCATATTCCAATTCATCCAGATCACTATCAGTTCCTGAGATTCTCTTTTCTAGACAAGCATTACCAGTTTCTTGCTCTTCCTTTTGGCCTAGCAACAGCTACAAGGATCTTTTCAAAGGTTCTCGGTGCCCTTCTCTCTGTAATCAGAGAACAGGGTATGTTGGTTTTTCCTTATTTGGACAATATCTTGGTACTTGCTCAGTCTTTACATTCTGCAGAATCTCACACGAATCAACTCGTGTTGTTTCTTCAAGACATGGTTGGAGGATCAATTTACCAAAGAGTTCCTTGATTCCTCAGACAAGGGTCACCTTTTTGGGTTTCCAAATAGATTCGGTATTCCTTTCGGTAGCTTTGTGCATGGAAATTCTAGGTCTCATGACTGTAGCATCGGACGCGATCCCCTTTGCTCGTTTTCACGTGAGACCTCTTCAGCTTTGTATGCTGAACCAATGGTGCAGGGATTATACAAGGATATCACAATTAATATCCTTAAATCCCAATGTGCAATCTTCTCTGACTTGGTGGTTGGATCACCATCGTTTAGTTCAAGGGGCCTCCTTTGTTCGTCCAACCTGGACTGTGATCTCAACAGTTGCGAGTCTTTCAGGTTGGGGAGCTGTCTGGGGATCTCTGACAGAGCAGGGGGTTTGGGGATCTCAGGAGGCAAGATTACCAATCAACATTTTGGAACTCCGTGCGATTTTCAGAGCTCTTCAGTTCTGGCCTTTTCTGAAGAGAGAATCGTTTATTTGTTTCCAGACAGACAATGTCACAACCCTGGCGTGTGGCGAATGGTCTCTTCACCCAGAGGTTTTTCTTCAGATTGTTTAGATATGGGGACTTCCAGAAATAGATCGGATGGCCTCTCATCTAAACAAAAAACTTCCCAGGTATCTGTCCAGATCCAGGCATCCTCAGGCGGAAGCAGTGGATGCGTTGTCACTTCCTTGGAATTATCAACCTGCTTATATCTTTCCGCCTCTAGTTCTTCTTCCAAAAGTGATTTCCAAGATCATAATGGAACGTTCGTTTGTACTGCTGGTGGCTCCAGCATGGCCACACAGGTTTTGGTATGCGGATCTCGTTCGGATGTCCAGTTGCCAACCTTGGACACTTCCGCTAAGGCCAGACCTTCTATCTCAAGGCCCATTTTTCCATCAGGATCTCAAATCATTAAATTTGAAGGTATGGAGATTGAACGCTTGATATTTAGTCATAGAGGTTTCTCTGACTCAGTGATTAATACTGTGTTGCAGGCTCGTAAATTTGTGTCTAGAAAGATTACCGAGTCTGGAAGTCTTACATTTCTTGGTGTTCTTCACATAAATTCTCTTGGCATTCTTTTAGAATTCCTAGAATTTTTCAGTTTCTTCAGGATGGTTTGGATAAGGGTTTGTCTGCAAGTTCCTTGAAGGACAAATCTCTGCTCTTTCTGTTTTGTTTCACAGAAAAATAGCTAATCTTCCTGATATTCGTTGTTTTGTACAGGCTTTGGTTCGTATTAAGCCTGTCATTAAGTCAATTTCTCCTCCTTGGAGTCTTAATTTGGTTTTGAGGGCATTACAGGCTCCTCCGTTTGAGCCTATGCATTCTTTGGACATTAAATTACTTTCTTGGAAAAGTATTGTTCCTTTTGGCCATCTCTTCTGCTAGAAGAGTTTGAGTTATCTGCTCTTTCTTGTGAATCTCCTTTTCTGATTTTTCATCAGGATAAGGTGGTTTTGCGGACTTCATTTCAATTTTTACCTAAAGTTGTGAATTCTGACATTAGTAGAGAAATTTTTGTCCCTTCCTTGTGTCCTAATCCGAAGAATTCTCTGGAAAGATCCTTACATTCTTTGGATGTGGTAAGAGCTTTGAAATATTATGCTGAAGCTACTAAAGATTTCAGAAAGACTTCTAGTCTATTTGTTATCTTTTCTGGTTCTAGGAAAGGTCAGAAAGCTTCTGCCATTTCTTTGGCTTCTTGGTTAAAGCTTTTTATTCATTATGCTTATTTAGAGTCGGGTAAATCCCCGCCTCAGAGGATTACGGCTCATTCTACTAGGTCAGTTTCTACTTCCTGGGCGTTTAGGAATGAAGCTTCGGTTGATCAGATATGCAAAGCAGCAACTTGGTCTTCTTTGCATACTTTTACTAAATTCTACCATTTTGATGTTTTTTCTTCTTCAGAAGCAGTTTCTGGTAGAAAAGTACTTTAGGCAGCTGTTTCAGTTTGATTCTTCTGCTTATATTTTCAGTTTTTTTCTTTATAAAGATTAAAACTTTTGATTTGGGTTGTGGATTATTATGTTTTCAGCGGAATTGGCTGTCTTTATTTTATCCCTCCCTCTCTAGTGACTCTTGCGTGGAAGTTCCACATCTTGGGTATTTGCTATCCTATACGTCACTAGCTCATGGACTCTTGCCAATTACATGAAAGAAAACATAATTTATGTAAGAACTTACCTGATAAATTCATTTCTTTCTTATTGGCAAGAGTCCATGAGGCCCACCCTTTTTTTGTGGTGGTTATGATTTTTGTATAAAGCACAATTATTCCAATTCCTTATTGATGCTTTCGCTCTTTTCTTATCACCCCACTTCTTGGCTATTCGTTAAACTGAATTGTGGGTGTGGTGGTGGGCGTATTTATAGGCATTTTGAGGTTTGTGAAACTTTGCCCCTCCTGGTAGGAATGTATATCCCATACGTCACTAGCTAATGGACTCTTGCCAATATGAAAGAAATGAATTTATCAGGTAAGTTCTTACATAAATTATGTTTTTTCTCTTTGGTTTTAACCATAGAGGATTCTGAATCTGACACTGTGTCGTTTTGTCTGATTCCGATTCTTCCTCTTGTGAGGAAGGTGCTTCGGCCCCACTGACGCAAGTTTATCAGTCCTGTCTCTTATGCCTTCTTAGAGCGCCTGGTTCCTTGGGCTCGGGGAACCAGGGGCCTCTTGAGCCATCAGCCTCTGGGGACTCTGTCCCTCCAGCGGTGGATTCCCAACAGCAACCCTTCCTCTACATTTGCGGGTAACCCTAATGTTAATTCTCCCTACGCACAGGGTGGTTTGTTTCCCCTAGCGATGGCGGGTCATTTCCGCTTCAATATATTGATGGTGCTGGTTTTCCTGAAGAAACCAGTGGTTTCTGCGGTTGTGTTCTTGCCTGATTATCCCGGGTGTCCAGATTTCGGGTGGGTCTATTCAGTTTCCTCCGGGGGTGAATATTCCTCCATGTTGCACCTTTCGTTATTGGATTGCGCGGCTGCGCATTCCACTCCATTGTCTTTTCGACTTATCAGGCTACCCTCTCTATCAGTCGGAAAATGTGTCCTCGAATGGTGCTTCGAGCTAGACTTTTGGTGATGTTGATAGTCTCCTGTCGGTCACTCGTGTCTTTTCCCAGGGTTTTTCTTTGGCGGATGCCTTCGGGCTGCCTTATTTTCTTTCATCCGGTTAGGATAGTTTTTTTTTTTTTTTTCTATTTGTTTATTCCTTTTGGAATTTCTGGAATGGACTTGCTTTTATTACTTCCTTGGAAGTTGTTTGCTGACTGTTGGGTCCGCAGTTTGTGTGCATTCTTTTGAGTTGTCCGTGATGCTTGGCGGGTCCGGCGGAACCTTGAGTGTTTTGTTTTATTGTTTGTTTTCACAAACTACACTATACATCTACAACAGACCTTCAGTTCCGCATACCAGGAGTGATTGGGCGTGCCATTCTATTCCCGGGGCTTGGTTGATGGCTTTCGCCGCATCGCTCTGGCTCTCCTTTCAGGGGGGAGGGGCCTTCTCCGCTAGGGCGTTTTTTGGGCCTTGCTCTTCTTGCTACCCTTTGGGTGGTTTAGACTCTTGGGGTCTCTGGACCTCGCTTTGTTCCGATTTTAATGGATGCTCTTCGTGGATTAGCGGTGGAGCGCTTGATTGGTATGCAAGACATAGTGGGATCATGCCTGCATTCTCTGTGATCCGGCAGCGGTGCTGTGGGGTGGCTAGCCTGTGACTTGCCACGTGGGGGCCTGGTCACCTTCTTCGCTGCTGGAGGTCTCTTCTAGCTGGAACCCGTTATTGGGGTCGCCTTGTTTTGTTCTGTTTTTTTCCAGAATTTTATCCATCCTCTTAGGGTCGGGTGCCGACGTGGGACCTAAGTTTCTGAATGTCGCGGAGTTTAGCTCTGTGTCGTGGGTTCTGTCGCCTTGAGATTGGTTCTGCGGTTTTTCGCGGTCCTTTACTTAGGGTTTTGCTAGAGTTCCCATTTTTTTTCGGGTTCCTTCCTCAGGTAAGGAGTGTCTGACCGGAATTTTGGTCGGGGTCCTCTTCAGGTCTGTTCGTGGATCTGGGATTGGGCTGGGGTTCCGGGTGGTGTTGGTATAGCTCTATGCTTGTCCCAGCTTTTCCCTCTAGTATCGGATTGTGTCTGGAAGGTGTTCTTCCTTTTCTTTCTTTAGAGAGCCTGGTCCCATTCTTATGGCTGCTCAGGGCTTTTGTTTTCTGTGAGGGAATGTGTTCTGGACTTCCTTTGGGGTCTGCTGTTCTGGTGCTCTGACCTTGCATCAGCATTCATGTGTAGTGCCTATCTAAGGGTCACTTTGTCCTCATATCTTCCCCGCCGGTATCTGTTGTGGGGCCCCGTGTTTGCTACCTCGGGTAGTCTCTGCTACTTTGGGGGCTGGCTCCCGTTTGACTCCTGTGTCGAGTTTTGTGTCCCGGGGGACAAGGTTTTCCCTGTCCTCAGTCTTCCCTTGGGGGACTTTTGTTCTGGTGTTGTGTTTCTAATTGTCCCTGGTTCAGGGATGGAGGTGCCCTTGGGAATGGACTTCTGGGTTGGTGTTCCTCTGGTTCTGGTGGGACTCTGCCCGTGTTTCTGGTCGCACTCTTTCGAGGTGGCTGGTAGTGTTTCTCCCTCTCGTTCAAGGCGGGGGTGGGACTCTGTCCCTGGACTTTTCACTGTCGTTGACAGGTTGCTCTTTCCGTGTGTGGGCGGTCCTCGTCGCGGTGGTTCTGCGGTAGTTGAGGACGTCCCTGTTTATCTCAGGATCCTAAGCTGTAATTCTGGTCATCTTTTGACTTTTTGGCTGTCTGTTTCTTTTGGAGGCAGTGGGTCCCTGTTGAGGTGCTCTCTGAGCTCTCGGGGGAAGGGGGTTTGGATCTCTGAATTTTCTCTCCATGAAGGGTGGTATTTTGTCTAGGAACTTGGTTTTTGCTGGTTCCTTTTTTCCCGAGCTGCAGGGTTCTTGTAGGGAGGCGCCTCTGTCTACTTTTCGGTTTAATGCAAACTCCTTGGTTCCCTTTGTGTCCTTGGGGCCCTTTTTCTTCTTGTTTTTGCTCCCTACTTTTGGAGAAAGCGGGACTTTTTTATTTATGGGATGTGGTTCAGTCCTGGTGCCCTCAGATTGGGCCGCCTCTTACCCTCCCAATCTTGACATTCAGTGTCCTCTTTGGCTTGGGTATTATTTTCCCTCAAGTAATGAATGCTGCTGGTGGACTCTTTCCCAATAGGAAGAAAAACATAAATTATGCTTACCTGATAATTTCATTTTCTTCAGTGGGAAAGAGTCCACAGCCCTGCGCCCGTTTTTTGAGGCGTTTTTCGTGTGTAGTCTTCTGGCACCCTTTCACCTTGATATTTCTTCCACTGGTCCTTGTTCCTTGGCAGAATGACTGGGGGATAGGGGAAGTGGGAGGAGTATTTGAGCCTTTGGGTAGTGTGTCTTTGCCGCCTCCTGGTGGGCAGGTTCTTATTTCCAACAAGTAATGAATGCGGCTGTGAACTCATTCCCACGGAAGAAAATGAAATTTATCAGGTAAGCATAGTTTGTTTTTATGTACCCGTATAGGGTATCTTTAGAGAGCCGTATTTGTCTGTTCAAACAGTATATAATATGTATGGGTGCACTTAACGAGAGCAGATAAGGTGAAACCAATAATGAGCTAGAATGCCCAAATTGTCAGTTTTTTTGAGCACGGAAAATGGGAAAACCCTTGGTCATTACGCTTGTGCTATCACACTGCAGTATTTAATGTATGTTTTTTTTCTTTTTATTGTAGGCAGTCATCCAGAACCCTTTCAGTAATGGTGGAAGTCCTTCTGCAGAAACGGTCAGCGGAGAGACACGGTTTGCTTATTTTCCAGCTTCCTCTGTCGGGGATACAACAGCAGTATCAGTACAGACAACGGATCAGTCGTTGGCACAAGCAGGAGGTGACTGCAGAGTTGTTGTTGTTTTTTTTTCTCCCAATTATTTGCATGCAGTTTACTTTAGTTTTAACCATTCCTTCATTATTAGGGCAATTCTACGTTATGATGACACCTCAAGATGTGCTTCCTGCTGGATCTCAGAGAACTATTGCTCCACGCACTCACCCTTACTCTCCGTAAGTATTGCTATATCTGTGCTGAATATATAATAAAATATCCTATATTATTAAACGGACATTATACACTAGATTTTTCTTTGCATAAATGTTTTGTAGATGATCTATTTTTATAGCCCATCTGGGGGTGTTTTTTGTCAAAATGTATAGTTTTGCATATTTTCAAACTCCTAACCAAGCCCCAAAGTTTTCAGATTGCTTCTGTTTGTATTATGGGTCTTTTCATATGCAGGGGAGGGGGGAGGGTCTGCTCCTAGCCCTTTCACTGGGTGTCCCTGCCTTACCTCATGAACAGTGCTAAACTGGGCGCTTCTAAGTAAGTTTTTAAAAGGTTTTATAGTGGAATTTTATATCACTACATGTGCATATTCTTATTTAAAGTAGTTTCTATTACATACAGTTTAATGAAAATTGGTCTATACTGTCCCTTTTAAAGTTCAGCAATGTGCAGTAATTTAAAATAAGCACTGAAATCACTTCAGCTGCTGTTATTGGCAGTTTTCATGTTATCGCTGGTAATAAGCCCTTATTGCAGATTTTCACACTGGCTGTTTGCGCAGTCTGCTGTTACCCCATTCATCTGTCAGTTGTTTTGCCAACCTGACTTTTAGAGCTCAGACCAAACCCATAGGCCTCTTTTGTACCTGGGCCATATACTGTATATGTTCAATTGAGCATTTTCAGTGGCCTTTTCTGACTTTCAGGACTGTTCATATCAGGTTTTGTAGATAGAGATGCTGTAGAAATATATCCAGGAAATTTGTTTCCCAGTTCATTTGCACTCCCATGCAAATTTCTCCAGTCATCAGAAATGGGTTTCTAGCTATAGTTCTGATGGCAACAAGGGAGCGTGACATGATTTTGTTGATTTACTTGTTAATCTTTATTTCAATGTTCTCAGATTATTTTTAATTTGTTTTGATTCCTCAACTAACTAACTAGGTAAAGCAAGTTAAAGAATGATTTTTCTGACTTGTGTGTGTGTGTGGTCCAAGTTAAAAATTGTCTGGTAGAACAGAATTATTGGTTTATTCCTTGTGATCCATTCCTTAGCCTTGACCTGAATGTTTTGTTCTTAACTTGGTTTAGTCCTCGTTTCCTATGGTTGTTTTTTTAATCAATAATGTAACTGTCACATTTGGCAAATTATGCAAATAGATAAATCTTCCTATAAGTATGTATCTGTCCTATAGTTTTTGGATATTCATTTAGTTCAGATCTCTGCATGTCCTTTCTTAGAGAAAAATTGTTTCATACTGAGACACTGAAACCATGGAAAGAACTAGACTGGTCTTTAACCTACAGGTTTTGGTTCCCCTCGCTTACTCTGTGTGGACAACACCATCTTGTCCAAAACAAATGCACTTTTCTCCAACATAGGTGTGTCCGGTCCACGGCGTCATCCTTACTTGTGGGATATTCTCTTCCCCAACAGGAAATGGCAAAGAGCCCAGCAAAGCTGGTCACATGATCCCTCCTAGGCTCCGCCTACCCCAGTCATTCTCTTTGCCGTTGCACAGGCAACATCTCCACGGAGATGGTTAAGAGTTTTTTGGTGTTTAAATGTAGTTTTTATTCTTCAATCAAGAGTTTATTTTAAAATAGTGCTGGTATGTACTATTTACTCTGAAACAGAAAAGAGATGAAGATTTCTGTTTGTAAGAGGAAAATGATTTTAGCAACCGTTACTAAAATCGATGGCTGTTTCCACACAGGACTGTTGAGATGAATTAACTTCAGTTGGGGGAAACAGTGGGCAGACTTTGCTGCTTGAGGTATGACACATTTCTAACAAGACTTGGTAATGCTGGAAGCTGTCATTTTCCCTATAGGAACCGGTAAGCCATTTTCTTAGTTTAGTATAAGAATAAAGGGCTTCACAAGGGCTTTAAAGACTGGTAGACATTTTTCTGGGCTAAAACGATTACTTTATAAGTATATTTAGTGGATTATAACTATAAATAGTTCTTTTAATCTTGGGGATGTATTAAAAAAACGGCAGGCACTGTATTGGACACCTTTTTCACTGGGGGCCTCTTCTAGTCATAGGCAGAGCCTCATTTTCGCGCCACTAATGCGCAGTTGTATTTGGAAAGCAAGGCATGCAGATGCATGTGTGAGGAGCTAAGAACCACTGAAAAAGCTTATTGAAGGCGTCATTTGGTATCGTATTCCCCTCTGGGCTTGGTTGGGTCTCAGCAAAGCAGATACCAGGGACTGTATAGGGGTTAAATGTAAAAACGGCTCCGGTTCCGTTATTTTAAGAGTTAAAGCTTTCAAATTTGGTGTGCAATACTTTTAAGGCTTTAAGACACTGTGGTGAAATTTTGGTGAATTTTGAACAATTTCTTCATACTTTTTCACATATTCAGTAATAAAGTATGTTCAGTTTAAAATTTAAAGTGACAGTAACGGTTTTATTTTAAAACGTTTTTTGTGCTTTGTTATCAAGTTTATGCCTGTTAACATGTCTGAACCATCAGATAGACGATGTTCTGTATGTTTGAAAGCCAAGGTTCCTCCCCATTTAAATATATGTGATGAATGTGACATAGTGTCCAAACAAAGTAGGGACAATGATGCCACTGATAATGATGTTGCCCAAGATGATTCCTCAAGCGAGGGGAGTAAGCATGGTACTGCATCATCCCCTTCTGTGTCTGCACCAGTCTTGCCCACACAAGAGGCCCCTAGTACATCTAGTGCGCCAATCCTTCTTACTATGCAACAATTAACGGCTGTAATGGTTAATTCTATTAAAAACATTTTGTCCAAAATGCCCACTTATCAGAGAAAGCGCGATTGCTCTGTTTTAGATACTGAAGAGCATGAGGACGCTGATGATAATGGTTCTGACATACCCTCACACCAATCTGAAGGGGCCAGGAGGGAGGTTTTGTCTGAGGGAGAAATTTCAGATTCAGGAAAAATTTCTCAACAAGCTGAACCTGATGTTATTACTTTTAAATTTAAATTAGAACATCTCCACGCTCTGCTTAAGGAGGTGTTATCTACTCTGGATGATTGTGACAATTTGGTCATTCCAGAGAAATTATGTAAGATGGACAAGTTCCTAGAGGTCCCGGTGCCCCCCGATGCTTTTCCTATACCCAAGC
This sequence comes from Bombina bombina, assembly GCF_027579735.1. Taxonomy (NCBI): domain Eukaryota; kingdom Metazoa; phylum Chordata; class Amphibia; order Anura; family Bombinatoridae; genus Bombina; species Bombina bombina. Next base: position 246,337,277 of record NC_069506.1, on the reverse strand, counting down.
GGGTGGCGGACATTGTTAATAAGGAATGGGAAAGGCCCGGCATACCTTTTGTTCCTCCCCCTATATTTAAGAAATTATTTCCTATGGTCGACCCCAGAAAGGACTTATGGCAGACAGTCCCCAAGGTCGAGGGGGCGGTTTCTACTCTAAACAAACGCACTACTATCCCTATAGAAGATAGTTGTGCTTTCAAAGATCCTATGGATAAAAAATTAGAGGGTTTGCTTAAAAAGATGTTTGTTCAGCAAGGTTACCTTCTACAACCAATTTCATGCATTGTTCCTGTCACTACAGCAGCGTGTTTCTGGTTCGAAGAACTAGAAAAGTCGCTCAATAAAGAATCTTCGTATGAGGAGGTTATGGACAGAGTAAAAGCACTTAAATTGGCTAACTCTTTTATCTTAGACGCCACTTTGCAATTAGCTAGATTAGCGGCGAAAAATTCAGGTTTTGCTATTGTGGTGCGCAGAGCGCTTTGGCTAAAGTCTTGGTCAGCGGATGTGTCCTCCAAGAACAAATTGCTTAACATCCCTTTCAAGGGTAAAACGCTGTTTGGCCCTGACTTGAAAGAGATTATTTCAGACATCACTGGGGGAAAGGGCCACGCCCTTCCTCAGGATAGGTCTTTTAAGGCTAAAAATAAGCCAAATTTTCGTCCCTTTCGCAGAAACGGACCAGCCTCAAATTCTACACCCTCTAAGCAAGAGGGTAATAGTTCTCAAACCAAACCAGCCTGGAGACCGATGCAAGGCTGGAACAAGGGTAAGCAGGCCAAGAAACCTGCTACTAAAACAGCATGAAGTGTTGGCCCCCGATCCGGGACCGGATCTGGTGGGGGGCAGACTCTCTCTCTTTGCTTGGGCAAGAGATGTTCAGGATCCTTGGGCGCTAGAAATAGTTTCTCAAGGTTATCTCCTGGAATTCAAGGAACTACCCCCAAGGGGGAGGTTCCACAGGTCTCAATTGTCTTCAAACCAAATAAAAAGACAGGCATTCTTACATTGTGTAGAAGACCTGTTAAGAATGGAAGTGATTCATCCTGTTCCATTAGGAGAACAAGGGATGGGGTTTTACTCCAATCTGTTCATAGTTCCCAAAAAAGAAGGAACATTCAGACCAATTTTAGATCTCAAGATTCTAAACAAATTTCTCAGGGTTCCATCGTTCAAAATGGAAACCATTTGAACAATTCTTCCTACCATCCAGGAAGGTCAATTCATGACCACGGTGGATTTAAAGGATGCGTATCTACATATTCCTATCCACAAGGAACATCATCGGTTCCTAAGGTTCGCCTTTCTGGACAAGCATTACCAGTTTGTGGCACTTCCATTCGGATTAGCCACTGCTCCAAGGATTTTCACAAAGGTACTAGGGTCCCTTCTAGCGGTGCTAAGACCAAGGGGCATTGCAGTAGTACCTTACTTGGACGACATACTGATTCAAGCGTCGTCTCTGTCAAAAGCAAAGGCTCATACGGACATTGTCCTAGCCTTTCTCAGATCTCACGGGTGGAAAGTGAACATAGAAAAAAGTTCTCTGTCCCCGTCAACAAGAGTTCCCTTCTTGGGAACAATAATAGACTCCTTAGAAATGAAGATTTTTCTGACAGAGGCCAGAAAATCAAAACTTCTAAGCTCTTGTCAAGTACTTCATTCTGTTCTTCTTCCTTCCATAGCGCAGTGCATGGAAGTAATAGGTTTGATGGTTGCGGCAATGGACATAGTTCCTTTTGCACGAATTCATCTAAGACCATTACAACTGTGCATGCTCAGACAGTGGAATGGGGATTATACAGACTTGTCTCCGACGATCCAAGTAGATCAAAGAACCAGAGATTCACTCCGTTGGTGGCTGAACCTGGACAACCTGTCACAGGGAATGAGCTTCCGCAGACCAGAGTGGGTCATTGTCACGACCGACGCCAGTCTGGTGGGCTGGGGCGCGGTCTGGGAACCCCTGAAAGCTCAGGGTCTATGGTCTCGGGAAGAATCTCTTCTCCCGATAAACATTCTGGAACTGCGAGCGATATTCAATGCTCTCAAAGCTTGGCCTCAACTAGCAAAGGCCAAATTCATAAGGTTTCAATCAGACAACATGACTGTTGCATATATCAACCATCAGGGGGGAACAAGGAGTTCCCTGGCGATGGAGGAAGTGACCAAAATAATTCAATGGGCGGAGAATCACTCCTGCCACTTGTCTGCAATCCACATCCCAGGAGTGGAAAATTGGGAAGCGGATTTTCTGAGTCGTCAGACTTTCCATCCGGGGGAGTGGGAATTCCATCCGGAAATCTTTGCCCAAATAACTCAATTATGGGGCATTCCAGACATGGACCTGATGGCGTCTCGTCAGAACTTCAAGGTTCCTTGCTACGGGTCCAGATCCAGGGATCCCAAGGCGACTCTAGTAGATGCACTGATAGCGCCTTGGACCTTCAACCTAGCTTATGTATTCCCACCGTTTCCTCTCATTCCCAGGCTGGTAGCCAGGATCAATCAGGAGAGGGCTTCGGTGATCTTGATAGCTCCTGCGTGGCCACGCAGAACTTGGTATGCAGACCTGGTGAATATGTCATCGGCTCCACCATGGAAGCTACCTTTGAGACAGGACCTTCTTGTTCAAGGTCCATTCGAACATCCGAATCTGGCTTCACTCCAACTGACTGCTTGGAGATTGAACGCTTGATTTTATCAAAGCGTGGGTTTTCAGATTCTGTCATTGATACTCTTGTCCAGGCTAGAAAGCCTGTAACTAGGAAAATTTACCATAAAATATGGAAAAAATATATCTGTTGGTGTGAATCTAAAGGATTCCCATGGAACAAGATAAAAATTCCTAAGATTCTATCCTTTCTACAAGAGGGTTTGGAGAAAGGATTATCTGCAAGTTCTTTGAAGGGACAGATTTCTGCTTTATCTGTTTTACTTCACAAAAAACTGGCGGCTGTGCCAGATGTTCAAGCTTTTGTTCAGGCTCTGGTTGGAATCAAGCCTGTTTACAAACCTTTGACTCCTCCTTGGAGTCTCAATTTAGTTCTTTCAGTTCTTCAAGGGGTTCCGTTTGAACCCTTACATTCCGTAGATATTAAGTTACTATCTTGGAAAGTTTTGTTTTTGGTTGCAATTTCTTCTGCTAGAAGAGTTTCAGAGTTATCTGCTCTGCAGTGTTCTCCTCCTTATCTGGTGTTCCATGCAGATAAGGTGGTTTTGCGTACTAAACCTGGTTTTTTTCCGAAAGTTGTTTCTAACAAAAACATTAATCAGGAGATAGTTGTGCCTTCTTTGTGTCCGAATCCAGTTTCAAAGAAGGAACGTTTGTTACACAATTTGGATGTAGTTCGTGCTCTAAAATTCTATTTAGAGGCTACAAAGGATTTCAGACAAACATCTTCTTTGTTTGTTGTTTATTCTGGTAAAAGGAGAGGTCAAAAAGCAACTTCTACCTCTCTCTCTTTTTGGCTTAAAAGCATCATCCGATTGGCTTATGAGACTGCCGGACGGCAGCCTCCTGAAAGAATCACAGCTCACTCCACTAGGGCTGTGGCTTCCACATGGGCCTTCAAGAACGAGGCTTCTGTTGCTCAGATATGTAAGGCAGCGACTTGGTCTTCACTGCACACTTTTACCAAATTTTACAAATTTGATACTTTTGCTTCTTCGGAGGCTATTTTTGGGAGAAAGGTTTTGCAAGCCGTGGTGCCTTCCGTTTAGGTGACCTGATTTGCTCCCTCCCTTCATCCGTGTCCTAAAGCTTTGGTATTGGTTCCCACAAGTAAGGATGACGCCGTGGACCGGACACACCTATGTTGGAGAAAACAGAATTTATGCTTACCTGATAAATTACTTTCTCCAACGGTGTGTCCGGTCCACGGCCCGCCCTGGTTTTTTTAATCAGGTCTGATTAATTATTTTCTCTAACTACAGTCACCACGGTATCATATGATTTCTCCTATGCATATTCCTCCTTTACGTCGGTCGAATGACTGGGGTAGGCGGAGCCTAGGAGGGATCATGTGACCAGCTTTGCTGGGCTCTTTGCCATTTCCTGTTGGGGAAGAGAATATCCCACAAGTAAGGATGACGCCGTGGACCGGACACACCGTTGGAGAAAGTAATTTATCAGGTAAGCATAAATTCTGTTTTTTCTTGTTACTTAGTGAAGGAGTGAGGAGGAAGTTCTGATTTCCCCTTGTTCCAGTATCCCTCCTTGTCTGCATTTTGGTAAGTTGGCGTGTTTTGTGTGAAGATGTCAAACACAATGAGGAATTTCCAATAGACACTTCCTTCATTGCTAGTGGTGCAGGGGTGGAGCTTCAAATGAGCCAATTTCTTCGCTCCTGCACCTCTTAAATTAGAGGAGTCTGCAGTCACTGGCAGCAGCCAAATAGTGCAGGTAACTCCTCATTTGAAATAGCAGAAACTTAAAGGGACAGTCTAGTCAAAATTTAAACTTTTATGCTCCATGCTTATACTGCTGATGTATAAAATATAATTCCTAAAGGATGGCACTTAGAAATTAGTGTGTCTCTCTCTTTCTCTTTCCTCTTTCTCTTTCCTCTCTTTCTCTTTCCTCTCTTTCTCTTTCCTCTCTTTCTCTTTCCTCTCTTTCTCTTTCCTCTCTTTCTCTTTCCTCTCTTTCTCTTTCCTCTCTTTCTCTTTCCTCTCTTTCTCTCTTTCTCTTTCCTCTCTTTCTCTCTTTCTCTTTCCTCTCTTTCTCTTTCTTCTCTTTCCTCTCTTTTCTCTCTTTCTCTCTTTCTCTCTTTCTCTCTTTCCTCTCTTTCCTCTCTTTCTCTCTTTCCTCTCTTTCTCTCTTTCCTCTTTCCTCTCTTTCTCTCTCTCTCTTTCTTTCTCTCTCTCTCTTTCTCTCTCTCTCTTTCCTCTCTTTCTCTTTTTCCTCTCTTTCTCTTTTTCCTCTCTTTCTCTTTTTCCTCTCTTTCTCTTTCCTCTCTCTCTTTCCTCTCTCTCTCTCTCTCTCTCTCTCTCTCTCTCTCTCTCATTACAACCTCAGAGTTGATTCCATTAAAGAGATCTAAACAACAAAAGCACTGGAATAACAAATATAATACGCAACCATTAAAAAAATAATTCTGTTATACATCACAAAGGCTGATGCTTTTTCCAAATGAGTTAAAGGGATTTCTTTCATGTAATTGGCAAGAGTCCATGAGCTAGTGACGTATGGGATATACAATCCTACCAGGAGGGGCAAAGTTTCCCAAGCCTCAAAATGCCTATAAATACACCCCCCACCACACCCACAATTCAGTTTTTGCAAACTTTGCCTCCTATGGAGGTGGTGAAGTAAGTTTGTGCTAGATTTCTACGTTGATATGCGCTTCTCAGCTTTTTGAAACCCGGTTACTCTGAGTGCAGTGAATGACAGAGGGATGTGAAGGGAGTGTTACCTATTGAATGCAATGGTCATCCTAACGGGGATCTATTTCAAGTTCTGAATATGTTTATTCTTATATTTGCCATGATTCAGGTTCATCAGTATATTTCCTTTTTGCAGACTGTCAGTTTCATATCTGGGAAATGCATAAAATAAAAAATTTTCTTACCTGAAGTTTTCAAATTGACTTTCTTTTCTAAATTGCGTCATTCTTGGCGAGACTTTTTTGGCGCTAGAATTACGTTTGTTGACGTTATTTCGTCATTTCCGGAGTCTTAGTTGGCGCCAAGTTTTTTTTCACGAGGTTGCGTCATCTGACGCTCGTGTTTGTTGCAGACATTCTTGGCGCCAAAAAATATTTTGTCAGTTGTGGGCGTCATACTTGGCGCCAAACTTTTTGACGTTATTTACGACTTCATTTCTTTTTGCTTCTGGTTTCCAGAGGCCTATTTTGTTTGCATTTCTTTTCTATTCCTGAAACCGTTATATAAGGAAATTGATAATGACCGACAACATTCTGATTTATCTATCTCTGATGAGGATTTATCTGGTTCAGAAGATTCTGCCTCAGATATTGACACTGACAAATCTTCATACTTATTTAAAATGGAGTATATTCGTTCCTTATTGAAAGAGGTGTTGATTGCATTAGATATGGAGGAGACTAGTCCTCTTGATATTAAAACTAGTAAACGTTTAAATTCGGTTTTTAAACCTCATGTAGTTATTCCTGAGGTTTTTCCAGTTCCTGATGCTATTTCAGATGTGATTTCTAGGGAATGGAATACATTGGGTACTTCTTTTACTCCTTCTTCAAGGTTTAAGAAACTGTATCCTTTGCCTACTGATAGATTGGAATTTTGGGAAAAGATCCCCAGTTGATGGGGCCATCTCTACTCTTGCTAAGCGTACTACTATTCCTACGGCAGATAGTACTTCTTTTAAAGATCCTTTAGATAGGAAACTTGAATCTTATTTAAGGAAGGCTTATTTATGTTCAGGTCATCTTCTTAGGCCTGCTATTTCTTTGGCTGATGTTGCAGCTGCTTCAACTTTTTGGTTGGAATCCTTAGCGCAACAAGTACCAGATCATAATGTTTATAGCATTGTTAAGTTAATTCAACATGCTAATAGTTTCATTTGTGATGCCATTTTTTATATCATCAGAATTGATGTTAGATATATGTCTTTAGCTATTTTAGCTAGAAGAGCTTTATGGCTTAAATCTTGGAATGCTGATATGACTTCTAAATCAACGTTGCTATCTCTCTCTTTCCAAGGTAATAAATTATTTGGTTCTCTGTTGACTTTGATAAATTTGCAATATCTAAAAAGAATAAAATATTTAGTACAACTTAGCCGTCCACCTCTGAAGGTTCTCGGTCCAGAGAGGTGCGTTCCCTACATTCATCTCAGATTACACATGCAGCTCCTCAGGGCACTACTAATCCTCCCGCGGGAGGGGCCCTTTGGCCACCAGATTTCGCTGAGCAGTTACAAACGGCGGTATCTGCCGCCTTCAATGCCTTACCATGCCCTGCTAAGCAAAAGTTGAAACATGGCTATCTGTCCCAGGGGTCATCTACTCCGTTGGATGTCTCTGATAGATTATCCGCTGATGAAGACGACTCCGACTTTTCGGAGGACGTTCTTTCTGTGTTGGAATCGGTGACATCTAGACCTCCTGCTGCAGAGGATCCAGACTTAAAGTTGAAGATGGAGCATTTGCGCTTGTTGAAAGGGGTGCTTGCTACCTTAGAGGTTCCAGAGCCGAAACTACCGGAAAAACCTTCAATCCCTTAGCTAGATATAGTTTACGAGGACAGGGTGATACCTCAGACCTTCCTGGTCCCCGTTAAGATGGCTAATATTAAGAACGAATGGGAGAAACTTGGCTTGTCTTTTTCTCCCTCTAATTCTTTTAAAAAACTGTTTCCTGTTCCGGACTCTCAGCTTGAGCTGTGGGGGGCCATCCCTAAGGTGGATGTTGATATATCCACGCTCGCTAAGCGCACGACTATCTTGCTCGAGGATAGCTTTTCATTCAAGGAGCCCATGGATAAAAAAAATTGCAATCCATGTTGAGAAGGATGTTTGAACTCATGGGGCTCGTTTTTCAACCGGCAGTGGCGGTGGCTGGGGCTGCTACCTACTGGTGTGACGCTCTATCAGCTATGGTCGATGTGGAGACTCCCCTCGAGGAGAAACAGGAACAAATTAAGGCCTTAAGGGTAGCTAATTCATTAATCTGTGATGGAAATATGCAGATTATTCGCCTGAATGCCAAGACATCAGGTTTTTCTGTTCTAGCCCATAGGGCTCTGTGGTTAAAGTCATGGTCTGCTGGCATGACTTCCAAGTCTAGATTACTAACCTTCCCTTTTCAGGGGAAAGTTATTTTTGGTCCGGGCCTTTACTTTATATCCTTTATATCCACGGTCACGGGAGGCAAGGGTGCTTTCCTACCGCAGGATAAGACGACTAAACCTAAGGGGTTCGGACAAGTCGCAACGCCAGCAACCTGCCGCAAAAGCCGAGCAGTCCAAGGGATCTTGGAAACCAGCTCAATCTTGGAACAAGGCCAAGCAGAGCAAGAAGCCCGCCAAACAAAATCTGCATGAAGGGTTGGCCCCCGATCCATCTATGGATCATGTAGGGGGCAGACTTTCTTTTTTTGCGGAGGCCTGGATGAGAGGTGTTCAGGACCCTTTGGTTCTGGAGGTCATTGCCCAGGGTTACAGGATAGGGTTCAAGACTCATCCGCCCGGGGGCAGATTCCTCCTGTCAAACCTATCAAGACCGGAGAAGAGAGACGCCTTTCAAGAGTGCGTAAGGGATCTCTGCGGTATTATTAAAAACCTTTTCGTGGTCCCAAAGAAGGAGGGCACGTTTCGCTCCAATTCTAGAGCTAAAGTGCCTAAACAAGTTTCTGTTGGTCCCATCGTTCAAGATGGAGATGATCCGGTCTATTCTGCCCCTAGTTCAAGAGGGACAGTTCATGACTACAATAGATTTGAAGGATGCTTACCTCCACAAGGATCACTTCAGGTTCCTAAGATTTGCCTTTCTGGACCAACACTTCAAGTTTGTGGCCCTACCGTTTGGCCTGGCAACTGCCCCAATATTCTATACAAAGGTTCTGGGAGAGTTGCTTGCGGTGGCGAGAGCCAGGGGTATTGCAGTGGCACCTTATCTGGACGACATCCTGGTCCAGGCTCAGTCCTGCAGTCTTGCAGAGGATCATTTGAGTGCTTTTCTTCTCCTTCAATCTCATGGATGGAAGATAAATGTAGGAAATAGTTCCCTGGTTCCTAGCAACAGAGTGGAATTTCTGGGCACGATAATAGATTTCCATATTCATGAAGAGTTTCCTGACAGATCAGAGACGTTGCAAGATTGCGTCCAGCTGTCTTGCCCTTCAGACCTCCTCAAGGCCATCTGTGGCACGGTGTATGGAGGTGGTTGGGCTCATGGTATCCAGCATAGATGTCATTCCATACGCCAGGTTCCATCTCCGTCCTCTTCAGTTGTGCATGTTGAGACAATGGAACGGCGATCACTCGGATCTATCACAACAGATCTCTCTGGACAATCAAATGAGGGAATACCTCTCTTGGTGGATCTGTCCGGATCAACTGTCCCAGGGGACATCCTTCTTGAGACCATCCTGGGAGATTGTGACCATGGACGCAAGTCTGTCAGGATGGGGAGCTGTTTGGGGTGCCAGGAAGGCACAGGGCAGGTGGACTTGAGGAGTCGCTTCTCCCGATTAATATTCTGGAACTTCGAGCAATCTTCAACGCTCTGAGGGCTTGGCCCCCTCTGGGGTCGTCCCGATTCATCAGATTCCAGTCGGACTACATTACCTCAGTGGCTTACATCAAGCATCAGGGGTTGAACGAGAAGCTCCCTAGCCATGAGGGAAGTATCTCAGATTCTGGAGTGGGTGAAGACCCACAACTGTTTGCTATCAGCGATCCACATTCCGGGTGTGGACAACTGGGAAGCGGATTTTCTCAGCAGACGATCGTTTCATCCGGGGGAATGATCTCTCCATCCCGGGGTGTTTGCAGAGATCTGTATCAGATTGGGTACGCCGGAGATAGATCTCATGGCGTCCAGACTAAACATCAAGCTTCCTAGATTTGGGTCGTGGTCCTGGGATCCCCAGGCAGAGCTGATAGATACCTTAGCGGTACCTTGGGAGTTCAACCTAGTCTACATATTTCCACCATTACCACTCCTACCTCGTGCAGGGGCCCGCATAAAGCAGGAGCAAGCTTCGGCTATTTTAATTGCTCCGTCTTGGCCGCGGAGGATGTGGTTTGCGGATCTGGTGGGGATGTCATTGTCTCCTCCATGGAGGTTACCTTGTCGCAGAGATCTGCTGGTTCAGGGTCTCTTTCTACATCAAAATCTTGATTCTCTGAGGCTGTCTGCGTAGAGATTGAACGCTTAGTCCTAGCCAAGAGAGGTTTTTTTCTGAGAGAGTGATTGATACTCTCATTAAAGCCAGGAATCCAGTCACTCGTCGCATCTATCATAAGGTGTGGAGGACCTACTTGTCCTGGTGTGAGGAACGTGGATATCCCTGGCACAAAATTAGGGTATCCAGGATCCTGTCCTTCCTCCAGGATGGGTTGGTAAAGGGCCTCGCTGCCAGTTCCTTTAAAGGAACAAATTTCGGCTTTATCTGTATTATTACACAAGAAACTTGCGGAGCTTCTGATATTCAGTCCTTTGTTCAGGCTCTGTCTAGGATCAGGCCTGTCTTTAGAAATTCCGCTCCCCCTTGCAGCTTGAACTTGGTACTTAAGATTTTGCAGAGGACTCCGCTTGAGCCTATGCATTCTCTTGACATTAAGAATATGTCTTGGAAGGTTCTTTTTCTATTGGCTATTGTTCGGCACACAGTGTCTCTGAGTTGGTGGCCTTGCAATGTGAGCCTCCTTATCTGATTTTTCACGCAGATAAGGCTGTTCTTCGCACTGGGTTGGGATTTCTTCCCAAGGTTGTGTTGAATCGTTACATCAATCAGGAAATAGTAGTTCCTTCCTTGTGTCCTAACCCTTCTTCTTCTAAGGAGAGGTTACTTCATAATATGCATGTTGTTCGAGCCTTGTAGTTCTATCTTCAGGCAACAAAGGAATTCAGATGTCTTTATTTGTGGTGTATTCGGGGAAGCGCAAGGGGCAGAGGGCCTCATCCACTTCGCTGTCTTTTTGTTTGAGGAGCATTATTCGCTTGGCCTATGAGACAGCGGGACTTAAGCCTCCTCAGAGGATTACGGCTCACTCAACTAGGGCTGTTGCTTCTTCATGGGCCTTTAAGAATGAGGCCTCTATGGAGCAGATTTGTAAAGCGGCTACTTGGTCCTCCTTGCATACTTTTGCTAAATTTTACAAATGTAATGTCTTTGCTTCGGCGGAAGCAGCTTTTGGGAGAAAGGTTTTGCAGGCTGTGGTGCCCTCAGTTTAGGGTCTGCCTCCCTTTGCCCTCCCAATTTTTTCATTCAGTGTCCTCTAGAGCTTGGGTATTTGTTTCCCACAAGTAATGAATGAAGCGGTGGACTCTCATTAAGATGGAAAACCTAAATTATGCTTACCTGATAATTTAATTTCCACTGCCCACCATCTTTCCCTCTTCCCAGTGCTACCGCTTAGTAGAATCATTAGACACAATAAAAACATATGTTGTGAGGAGCTACAAATTACAGCCCACAGTAGTGGCTGCGGGAAGGCCTACAGAATAATATACCAGCCCTGCAGTCGCTGTTATGGGTTGTAATGTGCAGCTCCTCACTACACATGTTTTTATTGTGCCTAATGATTCTACTAAGCGGTGAGAATATAAATCGGATGCTACAATAGCGCGCTATGATTTATATATAGTGAGAATATAAATCGGATGCTACAATAGCGCTATATGATTTATATATAGTGAGAATATAAATCTAATGCCGATCATCTTTCCCTCTTCCCAGTGCTGCCGCTTAGTAGAATCATTAGGCACAATAAAAACATATATTGTGAGAAGCTACACATTACAGCCCACAGTAGCGGCTGCAGGAAGGCCTACAAAATAATATACCAGCACTGCTGCCCTGCAGTCGCTACTGTGGGTTGTAATGTGCAGCTCCTCACTACACATGTTGTCCATATCCAGAAGGGGAAGAAGGAGATGTAGAAGAGCTTGTTCCCCAGCTTGGTGCCGAGCGCAAACAGTAATAGAGCAACGGGCGGCGGACAGTGAAGTCTTGCCTTTCTCGCCTGGCGCTGCAACTTCTTTCTGCGGTACCGTTAGTGTCCCCTCACGCCCCGTTAGCCTGGTGACCCCCGCAGCTCTGCACCCAACCAGCCGCTGGAAGCAAGCCACGGGACTGGGGTACTGCAGATAACGGGACAGGCATCACTGCCACGCCCCTTACCCGCATGTGGCCGCAGCGGAGCACTCCTGTACGTCGTAGGTGATGTAATAGTGGGCGTGGTTAAAAATTGCACACACACACTATTAAAAAAAAACTAAATATGGCTCCTAAGTTTATTGGTTTGCTCCTAGAATAAATTTAAGCCCTGACTTACCTTTTCTGCAATGTACTGTTCCCCTGTACCGCACTGAATTTCAGGAAGGGGGAGGAAATTGAAGAGAGAAGCGTAGTAAATGTTTACACTGAGAACTTAACAGTGACACCTGCAGGTAGAAATTAAAAATGCAGGCAATTTTTTTATTTTTTTTTACTGCCACAGCCGGTCTTTCTGCAGACATAGCACAGTTTCTGCGATGAGATCACACAGTGTTCTGCCTTGGGGAGGATAACAAAAAAAAGAAGAAAAAAAGAAAATAGAAGTATATTGGAAAGTTGTTTAAAATTGTTTGTTTTTTCCGAATCGTGTGATTTTTGTTTTTATTTCCCTTTTAAGTATTCCTCTGTTGAATCACCTTTTAATTATCCAGGTTCGTCTTATGAAGACCAGTTGGCTTTGGTCACATTTCTGAACTAGGCTCTCTTTGGTCGGAGTCCTGCTTTATCTGTTTCTCTTACATATGGGGCTTCCCTTTCTGTTTTGCTGTAGGTGGTTTTCACTTGGGTGGGCCTGCTTTATATAATTGTTCCTCAGTAGCTTAGTAACAAGGCTGCCACCTGCATTTCCTTGCATATCTCACATTATCTACGAGTGCAATATGTTTGCAATAGTTCAAGTAGCATTGCTAAAAAGGTTTTTAAGACTGCGCCTCCATATACCTAGGCAAACATTTTCTACCCATCTTTTCCTCAGTGATTTAGGTATTAAACTGTGGGGGAAAAAATGCAGATTTATTCTTACCAGTAAGTGTATTTCTTTACAGTCTTCCCTGGCCTGTGCATATCAGTCTTTCAGGGTCAACTCTTTCTGTCCATATCAGTTCTTGTTTAGCTAGTCTTGAAGTAGACAAATAGGAAATGAAGAGGTATTTATAGGCATATCTCAGGCTTAAAATGATGGTAAATCCTAACGTTTCAAAAAACTGTATGATTTACCAGTGCTATAAATTGAATGAACCTTCAGTCACAATGTTTTATATAAAAAAGAAAGAAAGTATGCAGAAAGTACCTTTACTTTGCCGCAACCTTACTCCTAAACTAAGCACCCCCTGCCGCCCACCGCAAAAATAATTTCTTTTAATGACGTTGCTTCAAAATAAAGGCACTTTCTGCATACTATTTTATAACTGGTAATTAATCCTAGCGTTTTTGAAAGTTTATGATTTACCATCAGCATGCTTGTTATATTTAAAAAAAAATAATGTACACACAAACATTGATATGGTCTTACTGGAGTGTGAAGAAGTTGATGTATTATTTTATAACAGGTTTACACACGCTATAAAATTATGGAAGCTGTTATTAGTTGTATCTTGTGCAAGTAATCATAAATCTTGTTTATACATAATTCCATTCTTTTTTTAATTTTCTATATTAAGTAAAATGGATGGAAACAGAACCCCTCGGGATGAAAGACGCAGAGCACAGCACAATGAAGGTAAGTTTTGTCTGATTTAATTTTGTTTTGCAAATGCTTATCACTACCAAGGTTCAGCTATGTTAGCCTTATTGTGCATAGGAGAATTACTTAGTACTTCAGGATGAGACATGTAATGAGATCCACTCCTCAAGGGTTGCTCTCAGTAGTAGGATAAAGTGTTAAAAATGTTATGGACTATAATGTGTCTAAGATTACCAAAGTATGCCAGACTGAAGTAAACCAGATAAATGGTGTATATAAAGAAGATGCATATAGGGAGGCGATGTCACTAATAGTATTCTCCACCACAAGATTAAAGGAACAGTCAATACAAAAATTGTTATTGTTTAAAAAGATAGATAATGCCTTAACTACCCATTCCCCAGCTTTGCACAAAAACATGGTTATATTAACATACTTTATAACCTTTAAACATTTAAATTTCTGCCTGTTTCTAAGTCCCTAAAGACAGCACCATGATCACATGCTTTTGTATATGCTTTTCACATCAGAGGAAGCTAGATCATGTGAGTCATATAGAGAACGTTGTGCTGACACCAGTCGATTCTAACAACACAGCACTAATTGGCTTAAATGCAAGTCAATAGATCGTTATGTGATCAGGGTCAGTCAGAAGATGCTTAGATTAAAGGTAATCACAGAGGTAAAAAGTATATTAATATAACCATGTTTCTTTCATTTAATTAGCAAGAGTCCATGAGCTAGTGACGTATGGGATATACATTCCTACCAGGAGGGGCAAAGTTTCCCAAACCTCAAAATGCCTACAAATACACCCCTCACCACACCCACAAATCAGTTTTACAAACTTTGCCTCCTATGGAGGTGGGGTATATGTCTCTAGCTATTTTAGCTAGAAGAGCTTTATGGCTTAAAACTTGGAATGCTGATATGTCTTCTAAGTCTACTCTGCTTTCCCTTTCTTTCCAGGGTAATAAATTATTTGGTTCTCAGTTGGATTCTATTATCTCAACTGTTACTGGAGGGAAAGGAACTTTTTTACCACAGGATAAAAAATCTAAAGGTAAATTTAGGTCTAATAATCGTTTTCGTTCCTTTCGTCACAACAAGGAACAAAAGCCTGATCCTTCATCCTCAGGAGCGGTATCAGTTTGGAAACCATCTCCAGTCTGGAATAAATCCAAGCCTTTTAGAAAATCAAAACCAGCTCCTAAATCCACATGAAGGTGCGGCCCTCATTCCAGCTCAGCTGGTAGGGGGCAGATTACGTTTTTTCAAAGGAATTTGGATCAATTCCGTTCACAATCTTTGGATTCAGAATATTGCTTCAGAAGGGTACAGAATTGGCTTCAAGATAAGGCCTCCTGCAAAGAGATTTTTTCTTCCCCGTGTCCCAGTAAATCCAGCGAAGGCTCAAGCATTTCTGAAATGTGTTTCAGATCTAGAGTTGGCTGGAGTAATTGTTCCAGTTCTGGAACAGGGGCTGGGGTTTTATTCAAATCTCTTCATTGTACCAAAGAAGGAGAATTCCTTCAGACCAGTTCTGGATCTAAAAATATTGAATCGTTATGTAAGGATACCAACATTCAAAATGGTAACTGTAAGGACTATCCTGCCTTTTGTTCAGCAAGGGCATTATATGTCTACAATAGATTTCTTCTGTTATGTGTGATCAGTCCACGGGTCATCATTACTTCTGGGATATAACTCCTCCCCAACAGGAAATGCAAGAGGATTCACCCAGCAGAGCTGATATAGCTCCTCCCCTCTACGTCAGTCCCAGTCATTCTCTTGCACCCAACGACTAGATAGGATGTGTGAGAGGACTATGGTGATTATACTTAGTTTTTATGACTTCAATCAAAAGTTTGTTATTTTATAATAGCACCGGAGCGTGTTATTACTTCTCTGGCAGAGTTTGAGGAAGAATCTGCCAGAGTTTTTTACTATGATTTTAACCGGAGTAGTTAAGATCATATTGCTGTTCTCGGCCATCTGAGGGAGGTAAAAGCTTCAGATCAGGGGACAGGGGCAGATGAATCTGCATTGAGGTATGTAGCAGTTTTTATTTTCTGAATGGAATTGATGAGAAAATCCTGCTATACCGTTATAATGACATGTATGTATACACTTCAGTATTCTGGGAATGGTACTTCACCGGAACTACTTTGTTAAAGGTCACTAATCTTTTTAATAAGTATTATATCATGTTAAACGTTTTTGCTGGAATGTAGAATCGTTTACACTGCTGAGGTACTGAGTAAATAAATGTTTGGGCTTTATTTTCCACTTGGCAGTAGTTTATTTTGAATTGTGACAGTTTCGTTTCTCTTCACTGCTGTGTGTGAGAGGGAGGGGCCGTTTTTGGCGCTCTTTGCTACGCATCAAAAATTTCCAGTCAGCTATTATTTTTCCTGCATGATCCGGTTCATCTCTGACAGATCTCAGGGGTCTTCAAACTTCTTGAAGGGAGGTACATTCTCTCAGCAGAGCTGTGAGAATTTTTTATATTGACTGTGGATAAAGACGTTACTCAATAATTTTTATGTCAAATTTAGTTATGTTATCTTACTAATGGGAACAAAACCTTTGCTAAAAGTTGTGTTGTTTTAAAGTTCATGCTATAACTGTTCTCAGTTTTTTATCTCAACTGTCATTTAATCATTTAATCGTTTAAGTACCTCTTTGAGGCACAGTACGTTTTTGCTAAAAAAGATTATAACCAGGTTGCAAGTTATTGCTAGTGTGTTAAACATGTCTGACTCAGAGGATATCTGTGTCATTTGTTCCAATGCCAAGGTGGAGCCCAATAGAAATTTATGTACTAACTGTATTGATGCTACTTTAAATAAAAGTCAATCTGTACAATGTGAACAAATTTCACCAATCTGCGAGGGGAGAGTTATGCCGACTAACTCGCCTCACGCGGCAGTACCTGCATCTCCCGCCCGGGAGGTGCGTGATATTATGGCGCCTAGTACATCTGGGCGGCCATTGCAGATAACATTACAAGATATGGCTACTGTTATGACTGAAGTTTTGTCTAAATTACCTGAGCTAAGAGGCAAGCGTGATCACTCTGGGGTGAGAACAGAGTGCGCTGACAATACTAGGGCCATGTCTGATACTGCGTCACAGCTTGCAGAGCATGAGGACGGAGAGCTTCATTCTGTGGGTGACGGTTCTGATCCAAACAGATTGGATTCAGATATTTCAAATTTTAAATTTAAATTGGAGAACCTCCGTGTATTACTAGGGGAGGTCTTAGCAGCTCTCAATGATTGTAACACCGTTGCAATACCAGAGAAACTATGTAGGTTGGATAAATACTTTGCGGTACCGGCGAGTACTGACGTTTTTCCTATACCTAAGAGATTAACTGAAATTGTTACTAAGGAGTGGGATAGACCCGGGGTGCCGTTCTCACCCCCTCCAATATTTAGAAAGATGTTTCCAATAGACGCCACCACTCGGGACTTATGGCAAACGGTCCCTAAGGTGGAGGGAGCAGTTTCTACTCTAGCTAAGCGTACCACTATCCCGGTGGAGGATAGCTGTGCCTTTTCAGATCCAATGGATAAAAAATTGGAGGGTTACCTTAAGAAAATGTTTGTTCAACAAGGTTTTATTTTGCAACCCCTTGCATGTATCGCGCCGATTACGGCTGCGGCAGCATTTTGGATTGAGTCTCTGGAAGAGAACCTTAGTTCATATACGCTAGACGACATTATGGACAGGCTTAGAGTCCTTAAACTAGCTAATTCATTCATTTCGGAGGCCGTAGTACATTTAACCAAACTTACGGCTAAGAACTCAGGATTCGCCATACAGGCACGTAGGGCACTGTGGCTAAAATCCTGGTCAGCTGATGTTACTTCTAAGTCCAAATTACTTAATATACCTTTCAAGGGGCAGTCCTTATTTGGGCCCGGTTTGAAAGAAATTATCGCTGACATTACAGGAGGTAAGGGCCACGCCCTACCTCAAGACAAAGCCAAAGCTAAGGCTAGACAGTCTAATTTTCGTCCCTTTCGGAATTTCAAAACAGGAGCAGCATCAACCTCCACTGCACCAAAACAGGAAGGAGCTGTTGCTCGTTACAGGCAAGGCTGGAAGCCCAACCAGTCCTGGAACAAGGGCAAACAAGCCAGGAAACCTGCTGCTGCCCCAAAGACAGCATGAACCGAGAGCCCCCGATCCGGGACCGGATCTAGTGGGGGGCAGACTTTCTCTCTTCGCCCAGGCCTGGGCAAGAGATGTTCAGGATCCCTGGGCGCTAGAGATCATATCTCAGGGATACCTTCTAGACTTCAAATTATCTCCACCAAGAGGGAGATTTCATCTGTCAAGATTGTCAACAAACCAGATAAAGAAGGAAGCGTTTCTACGCTGTGTACAAGATCTGTTATTAATGGGAGTGATCCATCCGGTTCCGCGGTCGGAACAAGGACAAGGGTTCTACTCAAACCTGTTTGTGGTTCCCAAAAAAGAGGGAACCTTCAGACCAATCTTAGATTTAAAGATTCTAAACAAATTCCTAAGAGTTCCATCGTTCAAAATGGAAACTATTCGGACAATCTTGCCCATGATCCAAAAGGGTCAGTACATGACCACAGTGGATTTAAAAGATGCTTACCTTCACATACCGATCCACAAAGATCATCACCGGTATCTACGGTTTGCCTTCCTAGACAGGCACTACCAGTTTGTAGCTCTTCCATTCGGATTGGCTACGGCCCCAAGAATCTTCACAAAGATTCTAGGTGCCCTCCTGGCGGTACTAAGACCGCGAGGGATTTCGGTAGCTCCGTATCTAGACGACATTCTAATACAGGCTTCAAGCTTTCAAACTGCCAAGTCTCATACAGAGTTAGTTCTGGCATTTCTAAGGTCGCATGGATGGAAAGTGAACGAAAAGAAGAGTTCTCTTTTTCCTCTCACAAGAGTTCCATTCTTGGGGACTCTTATAGATTCTGTAGAAATGAAGATTTACCTGACAGAGGACAGGTTAACAAAACTTCAAGATGCATGCCGTGTCCTTCATTCCATTCAACACCCGTCAGTAGCTCAATGCATGGAGGTGATCGGCTTAATGGTAGCGGCAATGGACATAGTACCTTTTGCACGCCTACACCTCAGACCGCTGCAATTATGCATGCTAAGTCAGTGGAATGGGGATTACTCAGATTTGTCCCCTACTCTGAATCTGAATCAAGAGACCAGAAATTCTCTTCTATGGTGGCTTCATCGGCCACACCTGTCCAGGGGGATGCCATTCAGCAGGCCAGACTGGACAATTGTAACAACAGACGCCAGCCTACTAGGTTGGGGCGCTGTCTGGAATTCTCTGAAGGCTCAGGGATTATGGAATCAGGAGGAGAGTCTCCTTCCAATAAACATTCTGGAATTGAGAGCAGTTCTCAATGCCCTTCTGGCTTGGCCCCAATTAACGACTCGGGGGTTCATCAGGTTTCAGTCGGACAATATCACGACTGTAGCTTACATCAACCATCAGGGAGGGACAAAAAGCTCCCTAGCAATGATGGAAGTATCAAAGATAATTCGATGGGCAGAGTCTCACTCTTGCCACCTGTCAGCAATCCACATCCCGGGAGTGGAGAACTGGGAGGCGGATTTCTTGAGTCGCCAGACTTTTCATCCGGGGGAGTGGGAACTTCATCCGGAGGTCTTTGCCCAAATACTTCGACGTTGGGGCAAACCAGAGATAGATCTCATGGCGTCTCGCCAGAACGCCAAACTTCCTCACTACGGGTCCAGATCCAGGGATCCGGGTGCGGTTCTGATAGATGCCTTGACAGCACCTTGGAACTTCGGGATGGCTTATGTGTTTCCACCCTTCCCGCTGCTTCCTCGATTGATTGCCAAAATCAAACAGGAGAGAGCATCAGTGATTCTAATAGCACCTGCATGGCCACGCAGGACTTGGTATGCAGATCTAGTGGACATGTCATCCTGTCCACCTTGGTCTCTACCTCTAAGACAGGACCTTCTGATACAGGGTCCGTTCAAACATCAAAATCTAACTTCTCTGAAACTGACTGCTTGGAAATTGAACGCTTGATTTTATCAAAACGTGGTTTTTCTGAGTCGGTTATTGATACCCTGATACAGGCTAGGAAGCCTGTTACCAGAAAGATATACCATAAAATATGGCGTAAATACCTATACTGGTGTGAATCCAAACGTTACTCCTGGAGTAAGGTTAGGATCTCTAGGATCTTGTCCTTTCTACAAGAGGGCTTAGAAAAGGGTTTATCGGCTAGTTCATTAAAGGGACAGATTTCAGCTCTGTCCATCTTGTTACACAGGCGTCTGTCAGAAAATCCAGACGTCCAGGCCTTTTGTCAGGCTTTAGCTAGGATCAAGCCTGTGTTTAAAGCTGTTGCTCCACCATGGAGTTTAAACTTAGTTCTTAACGTTTTACAGGGGGTTCCGTTTGAACCCCTTCATTCCATTGATATAAAATTGTTATCTTGGAAAGTTCTGTTTTTAATGGCTATTTCCTCGGCTCGAAGAGTCTCTGAGTTATCAGCATTACATTGTGATTCTCCTTATCTGATTTTTCACTCAGACAAGGTAGTTCTGCGTACTAAACCTGGGTTCTTACCTAAGGTAGTTACTAACAGGAATATCAATCAAGAGATTGTTGTTCCATCCTTGTGTCCAAATCCTTCTTCAAAGAAGGAACGTCTTCTACACAATCTGGATGTAGTTCGTGCCCTCAAGTTCTACTTGCAGGCAACTAAAGAGTTTCGTCAAACTTCTTCCCTGTTTGTCGTTTATTCTGGACAGAGGAGAGGTCAAAAAGCTTCTGCTACCTCTCTCTCTTTTTGGCTTCGTAACATAATACGTTTAGCCTATGAGACTGCTGGACAGCAGCCTCCTGAAAGAATTACAGCTCATTCCACTAGAGCTGTGGCTTCCACTTGGGCCTTTAAGAATGAGGCCTCTGTTGAACAGATTTGCAAGGCTGCAACTTGGTCTTCGCTTCATACTTTTTCCAAATTTTACAAATTTGACACTTTTGCTTCTTCGGAGGCTATTTTTGGGAGAAAGGTTCTTCAGGCAGTGGTTCCTTCTGTATAATGAGCCTGCCTATCCCTCCCGTCATCCGTGTACTTTTGCTTTGGTATTGGTATCCCAGAAGTAATGATGACCCGTGGACTGATCACACATAACAGAAGAAAACATAATTTATGCTTACCTGATAAATTCCTTTCTTCTGTTGTGTGATCAGTCCACGGCCCGCCCTGTTTTTAAGGCAGGTAAATATCTTTTAAATTATACTCCAGTCACCACTTCACCCTTGGTTACTCCTTTCTCGTTGATTCTTGGTCGAATGACTGGGACTGACGTAGAGGGGAGGAGCTATATCAGCTCTGCTGGGTGAATCCTCTTGCATTTCCTGTTGGGGAGGAGTTATATCCCAGAAGTAATGATGACCCGTGGACTGATCACACAACAGAAGAAAGGAATTTATCAGGTAAGCATAAATTATGTTTTACAGGATGCATATCTGCATATTCCGATTCATCCAGATCACTATCAGTTTCTGAGATTCTCGTTCCTCAAGCATTACCAGTTTGTGGCTCTGCCGTTTGGCCTAGCAACAGCTCCAAGAATTTTTACAAAGGTTCTCGGTGCCCTTCTGTCTGTAATCAGAGAACAGGGTATTGTGGTATTTCCTTATTTGGACGATATCTTGGTACTTGCTCAGTCTTCACATTTAGCAGAATCTCATACGAATCGACTTGTGTTGTTTCTTCAAGATCATGGTTGGAGGATCAATTTACTAAAAAGTTCATTGATTCCTCAGACAAGGGTAACCTTTTTGGGTTTCCAGATAGATTCAGTGTCCATGACTCTATCTTTGACAGACAAGAGACGTCTAAAATTGATATCAGCTTGTCGAAACCTTCAGTCACAATCATTCCCTTCGGTAGCCTTATGCATGGAAATTCTAGGTCTTATGACTGCTGCATCGGACGCGATCCCCTTTGCTCGTTTTCACATGCGACCTCTTCAGCTCTGTATGCTGAACCAGTGGTGCAGGGATTACACAAAGATATCTCAATTAATATCTTTAAAACCGATTGTACGACACTCTCTGACGTGGTGGACAGATCACCATCGTTTAGTTCAGGGGGCTTCTTTTGTTCTTCCGACCTGGACTGTAATCTCAACAGATGCAAGTCTTACAGGTTGGGTAGCTGTGTGGGGTCTCTGACGGCACAAGGGATTGGGAATCTCAGGAGGTGAGATTACCGATCAATATTTTGGAACTCCGTGCAATTTTCAGAGCTCTTCAGTCTTGGCCTCTTCTAAAGAGAGAATCGTTCATTTGTTTTCAGACAGACAATGTCACATCTGTGGCATACATCAATCATCAAGGAGGGACTCACAGCCCTCTGGCTATGAAAGAAGTATCTCGAATTCTGGTTTGGGCGGAATCCAGCTCCTGTCTAGTTTCTGCGGTTCATATCCCAGGTATAGACAATTAGGAAGCGGATTATCTCAGTCGCCAAACGTTGCATCCGGGCGAATGGTCTCTTCACCCAGAGGTATTTCTTCAGATTGTCCAAATGTGGGGACTTCCAGAAATAGATCTGATGGCCTCTCATCTAAACAAGAAACTTCCCAGGTATCTGTCCAGATCCAGGGATCCTCAAGCGGAAGCAGTGGATGCATTGTCACTTCCTTGGAAGTATCATCCTGCTTATATCTTTCCGCCTCTAGTTCTTCTTCCAAGAGTGATCTCCAAGATTCTGAAGGAATGCTCGTTTGTTCTGCTTGTAGCTCCAGCATGGCCTCACAGGTTTTGGTATGCGGATCTTGTCCGGATGGCCTCTTGCCAACCGTGGACTCTTCCGTTAAGACCAGACCTTCTGTCGCAAGGTCCTTTTTTCCATCAGGATCTCAAATCCTTAAATTTAAAGGTATGGAGATTGAACGCTTGATTCTTAGTCAAAGAGGTTTCTCTGACTCTGTGATTAATACTATGTTACAGGCTCGTAAATCTGTATCTAGGGAGATATATTATAGTGTCTGGAAGACTTATATTTCTTGGTGTCTTTCTCATCATTTTTCCTGGCATTCTTTTAGAATTCCGAGAATTTTACAGTTTCTTCAGGATGGTTTGGATAAAGGTTTGTCTGCAAGTTCTTTGAAAGGACAAATCTGCTCTTTCTGTTCTTTTTCACAGAAAGATTGCTAATCTTCCTGATATTCATTGTTTTGTACAAGCTTTGGTTTGTATAAAACCTGTCATTAAGTCAATTTCTCCTCCTTGGAGTTTGAATTTGGTTCTGGGGGCTCTTCAAGCTCCTCCATTTGAACCTATGCATTCATTGGACATTAAATTACTTTCTTGGAAAGTTTTGTTCCTTTTGGCCATCTCTTCTGCCAGAAGAGTTTCTGAATTATCTGCTCTTTCTTGTGAGTCTCCTTTTCTGATTTTTCATCAGGATAAGGCGGTGTTGCGAACTTCTTTTGAATTTTTACCTAAGGTTGTGAATTCCAACAACATTAGTAGAGAAATTGTGGTTCCTTCATTATGTCCTAATCCTAAGAATTCTAAGGAGAAATCATTGCATTCTTTGGATGTAGTTAGAGCTTTGAAATATTATGTTAAAGCTACTAAGAATTTCCGAAAGACTTCTAGTCTATTTGTTATCTTTTCCGGTTCTAGGAAAGGTCAGAAGGCCTCTGCCATTTCTTTGGCATCTTGGTTGAAATCTTTAATTCATCATGCTTATGTCGAGTCGGGTAAAACTCCGCCTCAAAGGATTACAGCTCATTCTACTAGGTCAGTTTCTACTTCCTGGGCGTTTAGGAATGAAGCTTCGGTTGATCAGATTTGCAAAGCAGCAACTTGGTCTTCTTTGCATACTTTTACTAAATTCTACCATTTTGATGTGTTTTCTTCTTCTGAAGCTGTTTTTGGTAGAAAAGTACTTCAGGCAGCTGTTTCAGTTTGAATCTTCTGCTTATGTTTTCAGTTTTTTTCATTATAAAATTTAAACTTTATTTTGGGTGTGGATTATTTTTCAGCGGAATTAGCTGTCTTTATTTTATCCCTCCCTCTCTAGTGACTCTTGCGTGGAAAGATCCACATCTTGGGTAGTCATTATCCCATACGTCACTAGCTCATGGACTCTTGCTAATTACATGAAAGAAAACATAATTTATGTAAAGAACTTACCTGATAAATTCATTTCTTTCATATTAGCAAGAGTCCATGAGGCCCACCCTTTTTGTGGTGGTTATGATTTTTTTGTATAAAGCACAATTATTCATATTCCTTATTTCTCCTGTTAAGTGTGGTCAGTCCACGGGTCATCATTACTTCTGGGATATTATCTCCTCCCCTACAGGAAGTGCAAGAGGATTCACCCAGCAGAGCTGCTATATAGCTCCTCCCCTCTACGTCACCTCCAGTCATTCTCTTGCACCCAACGAATAGATAGGATGTGTGAGAGGACTGTGGTGATTTTAATTAGTTTATTACCTTCAATCAAAAGTTTGTTATTTTATAATAGCACCGGAGTGTGTTATTCATTCTCTGGTAGAATTTGAAGAAGAATCTACCTGAGTTTTTTCTATGATTTTAGCCGGAGTAGTTAAGATCATATTGCTGTTTCTCGGCCATCTGAGGAGAGGTAAACTTCAGATCAGGGGACAGCGGGCAGATTAATCTGCAAAGAGGTATGTAGCAGTTTATTATTTTCTGACATGGAATTGATGAGAAAATCCTGCCATACCGTTATAATGTAAACTCAGCCTTAAATACAGTAGATGTATCTGGTATCAGGCTGTCATGTATGTATATTTTACACTTCAGTATTCTGGGGAATGGTACTTCACTGGATTTATACTGTATGCATAGACTTAACCTAATTTGCAGGGACTTGCAATAGGTTTTTAAATAACAATTAATTTATTGAGGTTAAACGTTTTTTTGCTGGCATGTAAAATCGTTTATTTCTCTGAGGTACTGGGTGAAAAAATGTTTTGGGCACTGTTTTTTCCACTTGGCAATAGTTTTGTTTAAATTTAAACAGTTTACTGATCTCTCTCACTGTTATGTGTGAGGGGGAGGGGACATTTTTGGCGCTTTTACTACGCATCAAAAAACTCAGTCAGAGGTTCATTTTCTTCCTGCATGATCCGGTTCATCTCTACAGAACTCAGGGATCTTCAAAGCTTGTTTTGAGGGAGGTAATCATTCACAGCAGAGCTGTGAAGATTGTAGTTGACTGTGATAAAAAAACGTTTATTTGTGTATTTTTTCTGCTGTCAGGGTTAGTTATCCTTTGCTAATGGGAACAATCCTTTGCTAAAATTGTATATTTCTTACAAAGATTTGATGCTATAATTTTATTTATTTGTAGCTCTTCCATTCGAATTGGCTACGGCTCCAAGAATCTTCACAAAGGTTCTGGGTACTCTTCTGGCGGTACTAAGACCGCGAGGAATTTCGGTAGCTCCGTACCTAGACGACATTCTGATACAAGCTTCAAGCTTTCAAACTGCCAAGTCTCATACAGAGTTAGTACTGGCATTTCTAAGGTCGCATGGATGGAAGGTGAACGAAAAGAAGAGTTCTCTCTTTCCACTCACAAGAGTTCCCTTCTTGGGGACTCTGATAGATTCTGTAGAAATGAAGATTTACCTGACAGAAGACAGGTTAACAAAGCTTCAAAATGCATGCCGTGTCCTTCATTCCATTCAACACCCGTCAGTAGCTCAATGCATGGAGGTGATCTGATTAATGGTAGCGGCAATGGACATAGTCCCCTTTGCACGCCTACATCTCAGACCGCTGCAATTGTGCATGCTAAGTCAGTGGAATGGGGATTACTCAGATTTGTCCCCCACTCTGAATCTGAATCAAGAGACCAGAAATTCTCTTCTATGGTGGCTTTATCGGCCACATCAGTCCAGGGGGATGCCATTCAGCAGGCCAGACTGGACAATTGTAACAACAGACGCCAGCCTACTAGGTTGGGGCGCTGTCTGGAATTCTCTGAAGGCTCAGGGACTATGGAATCAGGAGGAGAGTCTCCTTCCAATAAACATTCTGGAATTGAGAGCAGTTCTCAATGCCCTTCTGGCTTGGCCCCAGTTAACAACTCGGGGGTTCATCAGGTTTCAGTCGGACAACATCACGACTGTAGCTTACATCAACCATCAGGGAGGGACAAGAAGCTCCCTAGCAATGATGGATGTATCAAAGATAATTCGCTGGGCAGAGTCTCACTCTTGCCACCTGTCTGCAATCCACATCCCGGGAGTGGAGAACTGGGAGGCGGATTTCTTGAGTCGCCAGACTTTTCATCCGGGGGAGTGGGAACTTCATCCGGAGGTCTTTGCCCAAATACTTCGACGTTGGGGCAAACCAGAGATAGATCTCATGGCGTCTCGTCAGAACGCCAAGCTTCCTCGCTACGGGTCCAGATCCAGGGATCCGGGAGCGGTTCTGATAGATGCTCTGACAGCACCTTGGACCTTCAAGATGGCTTATGTGTTTCCACCCTTCCCGATGCTTCCTCGATTGATTGCCAGAATCAAACAGGAGAGAGCATCAGTGATTCTAATAGCACCTGCATGGCCACGCAGGACTTGGTATGCAGATCTAGTGGACATGTCATCCTGTCCGCCTTGGTCTCTACCTCTGAAACAGGACCTTCTGATCCAGGGTCCATTCAAACATCAAAATCTAACTTCTCTGAAGCTGACTGCTTGGAAATTGAACGCTTGATTTTATCAAAACGTGGGTTTTCTGAGCCAGTTATTGATACCTTAATACAGGCTAGGAAGCCTGTTACCAGAAGGATTTACCATAAAATATGGCGTAAATACTTATATTGGTGCGAATCCAAGAGTTACTCATGGAGTAAGGTTAGGATTCCAAGGATATTGTCTTTTCTACAAGAAGGTTTGGAAAAGGGTTTATCCGCTAGTTCCTTAAAGGGACAGATTTCAGCTCTGTCCATTCTTTTACACAAACGTCTGTCAGAAGTTCCGGACGTTCAAGCTTTTTGTCAGGCTTTAGCTAGGATCAAGCCTGTGTTTAAAACTGTTGCTCCGCCATGGAGTTTGAACTTAGTTCTTAATGTTTTACAGGGTGTTCCGTTTGAACCCCTTCATTCCATTGATATAAAGTTGTTATCTTGGAAAGTTCTGTTTTTAATGGCTATTTCCTCGGCTCAAAGAGTCTCTGAGTTATCTGCCTTACATTGTGATTCTCCTTATCTGATTTTTCATTCAGACAAGGTAGTTCTGCGTACTAAACCTGGGTTCCTACCTAAGGTGGTCACTAACAGGAATATCAATCAAGAGATTGTTGTTCCATCTTTGTGTCCTAATCCTTCCTCGAAGAAGGAACGTCTGCTACACAATCTAGATGTAGTCCGTGCCTTGAAATTTTATCTACAGGCAACTAAGGATTTTCGTCAAACGTCTTCACTGTTTGTCATTTATTCTGGCCAGAGGAGAGGTCAAAAAGCTTCGGCTACCTCTCTCTCTTTTTGGCTTCGTAGCATAATACGATTAGC
Organism: Bombina bombina; assembly: GCF_027579735.1. NCBI lineage: Eukaryota > Metazoa > Chordata > Amphibia > Anura > Bombinatoridae > Bombina > Bombina bombina. Next base: position 246,310,318 of record NC_069506.1, on the reverse strand, counting down.
CTATGAGACTGCTGGACAGCAGCCTCCTGAAAGAATTACAGCTCATTCTACTAGAGCTGTGGCTTCCACTTGGGCCTTTAAGAATGAGGCTTCTGTTGAACAGATTTGCAAGGCTGCAACTTGGTCTTCTCTTCATACTTTTTCCAAATTTTACAAATTTGACACTTTTGCTTCTTCGGAGGCTGTTTTTGGGAGAAAGGTTCTTCAGGCAGTGGTTCCCTCCGTATAAAGAGCCTGCCTGTCCCTCCCGTCATCCGTGTACTTTTGCTTTGGTATTGGTATCCCAGAAGTAATGATGACCCGTGGACTGACCACACTTAACAGGAGAAAACAAAATTTATGCTTACCTGATAAATTCATTTCTCCTGTAGTGTGGTCAGTCCACGGCCCGCCCTGTTTTTTTTTGTGGCAGGCTAAAAAATTTTTTGGATTATACTCCAGTCACTACTACACCCTTGGGCTTCTCCTTTCTCGTTGGTCCTTTGGTCGAATGACTGGAGGTGACGTAGAGGGGAGGAGCTATATAGCAGCTCTGCTGGGTGAATCCTCTTGCACTTCCTGTAGGGGAGGAGATAATATCCCAGAAGTAATGATGACCCGTGGACTGACCACACTACAGGAGAAATGAATTTATCAGGTAAGCATAAATTTTGTTTTTTTATGCTTTCGCACTTTTTTCTTATCACCCCACTTCTTGGCTATTCGTTAAACTGATTTGTGGGTGTGGTGAGGGGTGTATTTGTAGGCATTTTGAGGTTTGGGAAACTTTGCGCCTCCTGGTAGGAATGTATATCCCATACGTCACTAGCTCATGGACTCTTGCTAATATGAAAGAAATGAATTTATCAGGTAAGTTCTTACATAAATTATGTTTTTCTGTGCAAAATTGGGGAATGGGTAATAAAGGGATTTATCTATCTTTTAAAAAAAATAAAAAAAATTGAGTTGACTGCCCCTTTAAGTATGTGTATTCCTAACTTTTCTAAAAATTTGGTTGATTTGTAATCTATAATACTGAATGATAAAAAACAAAAACAAAAGGAAGGTCCAAAGAGGAAAACATCTGTTGGCGAGTATTGGCTAAAAACAGGGTTTGTTTGGTTCTTGTCAGAGAGGTGCAACCATATTCCGCCAGGCATCAGGGTTGCCTTGTTATTGGGTGTGGACATTCATTTAAGAATTTAAAGGGACTAGGGCTGCAACTAACGATTATTTCTCTTGTAAGGTGTATCCAGTCCACGGATCATCCATTACTTGTGGGATATTCTCATTCCCAACAGGAAGTTGCAAGAGGACACCCACAGCAGAGCTGTTATATAGCTCCTCCCCTCACTACCATATCCAGTCATTCTCTTGCAACTCTCAACGCGCATGGAGGTAGTAAGAGAGAGTGGTGAAAAATAGTTAGTTTATTTTCTTCAATCAAAAGTTTGTTATTTTTAAATGCTACCGGAGTTGTACTATTTTATCTCAGGCAGAGTTAGAAGAAGAATCTGCCTGAGTTTTCTATGATCTTAGCAGATTGTAACTAAGATCCATTGCTGTTCTCACATATGTCTGAGGAGAGAGGTAACTTCAGAGGGAGAATGGCGTGCAGTTTACTCTGCTATGAGGTATGTGCAGTTACAATTTTTTCTAGAATTGGAAATGCTAAAAAATGCTGCTGATACCGGATAAATGTAAGTTAAGCCTGAATACAGTGATTTAATAACGACTGGTATCATGCTTACTCTCAGGGGTAATACCCTTATAAAAATGCTATATAAAACGTTTGCTGGCATGTTTAATCGTTTTTTATATATGCTTGGTGATGAAACTTTATTGGGGCCTAATTTTTTCCACATGGCTGGCTTTATTTTTGCCTAGAAACAGTTTCCTGAGGCTTTCCACTTTTGTAGTATGAGTGGGAGGGGCCTATTTTAGCGCTTTTTTGCGCAGTTAAAATTACAGACTGAGACATCCAGTTTTCCTCAGAAGTTCCCTGAATGCTACAGGACATCTCTAAAGGGCCTAAAGTCATTTATTGGGGAAGGTAGGAGCCACAGCAGAGCTGTGGCAGTTGGTTGTGACTGTTAAAAAAGTCTGTCGTTTTTTTTTTTATCCGTTTTTTGAACTAAGGGGTTAATCATCCATTTGCAAGTGGGTGCAATGCTCTGTTAGCTTATTACATACACTAAAAAAATTGTTTGATTTACTGCCTTTTTTCACTGTTTTTCAAATTTTTACAATTTGTTTCTCTTAAAGGCACAGTACCGTTTTTTATATTTGCTTGTTAACTTGATTTAAAGTTTTTTCCAAGCTTGCTAGTCTCATTGCTAGTCTGTACAAACATGTCTGACAGAGGAAACTCCTTGTTCATTATGTTTAAAAGCCATGGTGGAACCCCCTCTTAGAATGTGTACCAATTGTACTGATTTCACTTTAAGCAATAAAGATCATATTCTGTCTTTAAAACATTTATCACCAGAGGAATCTAACGAGGGGGAAGTTATGCCGACTAACTCTCCCCATGTGTCAGATCCTTTGACTCCGCTCAAGGGACTCACGCTCAAATGGCGCCAAGTACATCTAGGGCACCCATAGCGTTTACTTTACAAGACATGGCGGCAGTCATGGATAATACACTGTCAGCTGTATTAGCCAGACTACCTGAATTTAGAGGTAAGCGAGATAGCTCTGGGGTTAGACGAAACGCAGAGCATACTGACGCTTTAAGAACCATGTCTGATACTGCCTCACAATATGCTGAAGCTGAGGAAGGAGAACTTCAGTCTGTGGGTGATGTTTCTGACTCAGGAAAGATACCTGATTCTGATATTTCTACATTTAAATTTAAGCTTGAACACCTCCGTGTATTGCTCAAGGAGGTTTTAGCTGCTCTGAATGACTGACACAATTGCAGTGCCAGAGAAATTGTGTAGACTGGATAAATACTTTGCAGTGCCGGTGTGTACTGATGTTTTTCCAATACCTAAAAGGTTTACAGAAATTATTACTAAGGAATGGGATAGACCAGGTGTGCCGTTCTCTCCCCCTCCTATTTTTAGAAAAATGTTTCCTATAGACGCCACCACACAGGACTTATGGCAGACAGTCCCTAAGGTGGAGGGAGCAGTTTCTACTCTAGCAAAGCGTACTACTATCCCTGTCAAGGATAGTTGTGCTTTTTCAGATCCAATGGATAAAAAATTAGGTTACCTTAAGAAAATGTTTATTCAACAAGGTTTTATCCTACAGCCCCTTGCATGCATTGCTCCTGTCACTGCTGCTGCGGCGTTTTGGTTTGAGTCTCTGGAAGAGGCTTTACAGGTAGCGACTCCATTGGATGACATACTTGGCAAACTTAGAGCACTTAAGCTAGCCAATTCTTTTGTTTCTGATGCCATTGTTCATTTGACTAAACTAACGGCTAAGAATTCTGGTTTTGCTATACAGGCGCGCAGGGCGCTATGGCTTAAATCATGGTCAGCTGACGTGACTTCAAAATCTAAGCTGCTTAACATTCCCTTCAAGGGGCAGACCCTATTCGGGCCTGGTTTGAAGGAGATTATTGCTATCATCACTGGAGGAAAAGGTCATGCCCTTCCTCAGGACAGGTCCAAATCCAGGGCCAAACAGTCTAATTTTCGTGCCTTTCGAAACTTCAAGGCAGGTGCGGCATCAACTTCCTCTAATGCGAAACAAGAGGGAACTGTTGCTCAGTCCAAGATGGTCTGGAGGCCAAACCAGACCTGGAACAAAGGTAAGCAGGCCAAAAAACCTGCTGCTGCCTCTAAGACAGCATGAAGGAACGGCCCCCTATTCGGTAATGGATCTAGTAGGGGGCAGACTTTTACTCTTCACCCAGGCGTGGGCAAGAGATGTTCAGGATCCCTGGGCGTTGGAAATTATATCCCAGGGATATCTTCTGGACTTCAAAGCTTCTCCCCCAAAAGGGAGATTTCACCTTTCACAATTATCTGCAAACCAGATAAAGAGAGAGGAATTCTTACACTGTGTACGAGACCTCCTAGTTATGGGAGTGATCCATCCAGTTCCAAAGGAGGAACAAGGACAGGGTTTTTACTCAAATCTGTTTGTGGTTCCCAAAAAAGAGGGAACCTTCAGACCAATTTTGAATCTAAAGATCTTAAACAAATTTCTCAGAGTTCCATCATTCAAGACGGAAACTATTCGTACCATCCTACCTATGATCCAGGAGGGTCAATATATGACTACAGTGGATCTAAAGGATGCTTATCTTCACATTCCGATACACAAAGATCATCTGTTTCTCAGGTTTACCTTTCTGGACAGGCATTACCAGTTTGTAGCTCTTCCCTTTGGATTAGCTACAGCCCCAAGAATCTTCACAAAGGTTCTAGGGTCGCTTCTGGCGGTCCTAAGGCCGCGGGGCATATCAGTGGCCCCTTATTTAGACGACATCCTGATACAGGCGTCAAACTTCCAAATTGCCAAGTCTCATACGGACATAGTACTGGCATTTCTGAGGTCGCATGGGTGGAAAGTGAACGAGGAAAAGTTCTCTATCCCCACTCACAAGAGTTTCCTTCCTAGGGACTCTGATAGATTCTATAGAAATGAAAATTTACCTGACGGAGTCCAGGTTATCAAAGCTTCTAAATTCCTGCCGTATTCTTCATTCCATTCCGCGCCCTTCGGTGGCTCAGTGCATGGAAGTAATCGGCTTAATGGTAGCGGCAATGGACATAGTACCGTTTGCACGCTTACATCTCAGACCGCTGCAACTATGCATGCTCAGTCAGTGGAACTGGGATTACACAGATTTGTCCCCTCTACTAAATCTGGATCATGAGACCAGGGATTCTCTTCTCTGGTGGCTATCTCGGGTCCATCTGTCCAAAGGTATGACCTTTCGCAGGCCAGATTGGACAATTGTGACGACAGATGCCAGCCTTCTAGGTTAGGGTGCAGTCTGGAACTCCCTGAAGGCTCAGGGATCGTGGACTCAGGAGGAGTCACTCCTTCCGATAAATATTCTGGAACTGAGAGCGATATTCAATGCTCTTCAGGCTTGGCCTCAGTTAGCAACTCTGAGGTACATCAGATTTCAGTCGGACAACATCACTACTGTGGCTTACATCAACCATCAAGGGGGAACAAGGAGTTCCCTAGCGATGTTAGAAGTCTCAAACATAATTCGCTGGGCAGAGATTCACTCTTGCCACCTATCAGCTATCCATATCCCAGGGGTAGAGAACTGGGAGGCGTCAGACTTTTCATCCGGGGGAGTGGGAACTCCATCCGGAGGTGTTTGCACAAGTGATTCATCGTTGGGGCAAACCAGAACTGGATCTCATGGAGTCTCGACAGAACGCCAAGCTTCCTTGTTACGGATCCAGGTCCAGGGACCCCAAGGCGACGCTGATAGATGCTCTCGCAGCGCCCTGGTCTTTCAACCTGGCTTATGTGTTTCCACCGTTTCCTCTGCTCCCTCGACTGATTGCCAAGATCAAGCAGGAGAGAGCATCAGTGATTTTAATAGCGCCTGCGTGGCCACGCAGGACCTGGTATGCAGATCTAGTGGACATGTCATCCTTTCCACCATGGACTCTGCCTCTAAGACAGGACCTTCTACTTCAGGGTCCTTTCCACCATCCAAATCTAATTTCTCTGAGACTGACTGCATGTAGATTGAACGCTTGATTTTATCAAAGCGTGGCTTCTCCGAGTCAGTCATTGATACCTTAATACAGGCACGAAAGCCTGTCACCAGGAAAATTTATCATAAAATATGGCGTAAATATCTTTATTGGTGTGAATCCAAGGGTTACTCATGGAGTAAAGTCAGGATTCCCAGGATATTATCCTTTCTCCAAGAAGGTTTGGAAAAAGGATTGTCAGCTAGTTCCTTAAAGGGACAGATTTCTGCTCTGTCTATTCTTTTGCACAAGCGTCTGGCAGATGTTCCAGACGTTCAGGCATTTTGTCAGGCTTTAGTTAGAATCAAGCCTGTGTTTAAACCTGTTGCTCCGCCATGGAGCTTAAATTTGGTTCTTAAGGTTCTTCAAGGAGTTCCATTTGAACCTCTTCATTCCATAGATATCAAACTTTTATCTTGGAAAGTTCTTTTTTTGGTAGCTATTTCTTCGGCTCGCAGAGTCTCTGAGTTATCTGCCTTACAATGTGATTCTCCTTATCTGATTTTCCATACGGATAAGGTAGTCCTGCTACCAAACCTGGGTTTTTACCTAAGGTGGTATCTAACAAGAATATCAATCAAGAGATTGTTGTTCCTTCCTTGTGTCCTAATCCATCTTCAAAGAAGGAACGTCTATTACATAATCTGGATGTGGTTCGTGCTTTAAAGTTTTACTTACAAGCTACTAAAGATTTTCGACAAACATCTGCTTTGTTTGTTGTTTACTCTGGACAGAGGAGAGGTCAAAAGGCTTCGGCAACCTCTTTCTTTTTGGCTAAGAAGCATAATCTGCTTAGCCTATGAGACTGCTGGACAGCAGCCTCCTGAAAGGATTACAGCTCATTCCACTAGAGCTGTGGCTTCCACTTGGGCCTTTAAAAATGAGGCGTCTGTTGAACAGATTTGCAAGGCGGCGACTTGGTCTTCGCTTCATACTTTTTCAAAATTCTACAAATTTGATACTTTTGCTTCTTCGGAGGCTATTTTTGGGAGAGAGGTTTTACAGGCAGTGGTACCTTCCGTTTAAGTACCTGCCTTGTCCCTCCCTTCATCCGTGTACTTAAGCTTTGGTATTGGTATCCCACAAGTAATGGATGATCCGTGGACTGGATACACCTTACAAGAGAAAACACAATTTATGCTTACCTGATAAATTTATTTCTCTTGTGGTGTATCCAGTCCACGGCCCGCCCTGTCATTTTAAGGCAGGTAATTTTTAAATTTAAACTACAGTCACCACTGCACCCTATGGTTTCTCCTTTCTCTGCTTGTTTTCGGTCGAATGACTGGATATGGTAGTGAGGGGAGGAGCTATATAACAGCTCTGCTGTGGGTGTCCTCTTGCAACTTCCTGTTGGGAATGAGAATATCCCACAAGTAATGGATGATCCGTGGACTGGATACACCACAAGAGAAATAAATTTATCAGGTAAGCATAAATTGTGTTTTTCATAATCGATTAATCGGCCGATTATTTTTTCGACTAATCGGATAAAAAAAAGAATCAATAATAGTTTCCTATATTTTAAATAAAAACCACATACTGAGTGTTATAAATATAAACTTCAGACTAAAACTTTACATTAACACAACTGTTTGTCCAATTTTTAAGCAGCAGAGCACAGTTTTATAATTAAACAAAACAAAAACTGTTTGAAAAGAGGTAGGACTAAAAAGAGTTAGACTATCACTGTTAATAACATTCTGTTATTCACTCTTTCAGAAACTTTTGCATTGAAATGCAAAAATCTGGCTAAGTCTGGTTCTCTGTTTGCAGCTATATTTCCTGCAGCAGAGAAGGGGCACTCAGATGGTGTTGAGGTGCTTGAGATGTATAAGTAGGGTTTTGTCAATTTCACCAAAGTGGGATATTTATCTTCGTTAGCTCTTCACCAATGCAAAGTGTTTTCCACCTTGGCAAGGGTCCTCTCAATAAAGTAACCCTTGACTTCATTCTAACATAAAAAATATCTTGAATATCTATATGCAATGGTAAATAACCAGCTATAAGGTTAGGGGAAATATCTAGTCTACTCTAAAAATAACAGATATATATTTATAAAGGTTGAATCTGGTACATATCACAATTTATTAAAAATATAAAAAACAAACAAATCAAAAGCGCTAAGGACTATATATCAATAACAGGACAAAGCCTTACAGATTTATTTATACAGTACATATAATCAGCAATAGCAAGCAATACGCTAATAATTGTGAAAACAGATAATAGTGCACATCAATTTAAAATACTCCCATCAATCTAGGGGCTAGGTGTAAATAACAAGCTTGGCACTATATCATGAAAAGCATAGTTCCAGATCACCTGATTTAATATAAACAATCCAAATGATGACTATTATATCTGGGTTGCACATAAGCCAGGGGTAGTTGTAAACTTATACTGTCCTGAAAAAGTGAAAAGTAGACGTCCTTTAGGCTAAGGACATAACCATAAAACACAATACCATGTGTAGGAGCTCATCAGAGTGAAGCAGCTGGTGTTGTGCACAGACCAACTAATTGCAAACCAACTAATCGATTATGAGATTAGTTGACAACTATTTTCATAATCGATTATTATTGCTTATGACTATTAGTTGTTGCAGCTCTAAAAGGGACATACTTATATGCTAAATCACTTGAAAGTGATGCAGCATAACTGTAAAAAGCTGAAAGGAAAATATCACCTGAATATCTCTATGTAAAAAAAGAAGATATTTTACCTGTTTCCTCAGCTCACCAGAGTAAGTGCTGTGTAAACGTTATACTTCGGTTACTGCCTAGCTGCAGGTAAAAAAAAAAAGGAAGGAATGAATGAATGAATGAACAGCAGCTAATCAGCAGTGTTGAGGTCAAGAACTGTGATGTCATAAGATTTTATAGTAAACTTCCTTAAAGGGAAAGTTCACCCCGAAATGTTCTCCCATTTAAATAGTTCCCAATGATCCATTTTACGTGCTAGAGTGTATTAAATTGTTTATAAGTAGCTCTTTTTATACCTATTTTGGCCTTTCAAATAGTGGATTTAGCTTTTGATATCCCAACTTATACTGAAAGTTTTGATACTGGAGTCTCAGCTATTGAATAGCCTAAGTAAACACAGCCAGCAGAAGACATTGCACTCTGTGGGGTGCAGGATAGATAGAGAGAACAATAGAAAGTTATCATTGTATTACTTATGTATTGAACTTTAGTTTTACAGACTAACATAAAATAATGAAGCAAGTGTGTGTACACAAAGTGATAACATAATGAGATTTATTACCTGAAGCTCAACCCATTGTAATATGCTGTGGTTTAAAAGCACAAAACCAGCTGTTCTACACAAATAAACCTGAAAATGCAATTTCTTCTGTTAAGTGTGATCAGTCCACGGGTCATCATTACTTCTGGGATATTAACTCCTCCCCAACAGGAAGTGCAAGAGGATTCACCCAGCAGAGCTGCATATAGCTCCTCCCCTCTACGTCACTCCTAGTCATTCTCTTGCACCCAACGACTAGATAGGAGGTGTGAGAGGACTATGGTGATTATACTTAGTTTTATATCTTCAATCAAAAGTTTGTTATTTTAAAATAGCACCGGAGTGTGTTATTACCTCTCTGGCAGAGTTTGAAGAAGAATCTACCAGAGTTTTTGCTATGATTTTAGCCGGAGTAGTTAAGATCATATTGCTGTTTCTCGGCCATCTGAGGAGAGGTAAACTTCAGATCAGGGGACAGCGGGCAGATGAATCTGCATAGAGGTATGTAGCAGCTTTTATTTTCTGACAATGGAATTGATGAGAAAATCCTGCCATACCGATATAATGTCATGTATGTATACTTTACACTTCAGTATTCTGGGGAATGGTACTTCACTAGAATTACACTGTAAGAAGTACATAAAGCTGTTTAATAACTAGAAATTATGTTTAGCGTTTTTGCTGGAATGTAAAATCGTTTTCATTTGCTGAGGTACTGAGTGAATAAATGTTTGGGCACCATTTTTCCACTTGGCAGTTGCTTAATCTTTTTCTGTCAGTTTCTGTTCTCTCTCACTGCTGTGTGTGAGGGGGAAGAGCCGTTTTTTGGCGCCTTTTCTATGCATCAGTTATTTCAGTCAGCAGCTCATTGTATTCCCTGCATGATCCGGTTCATCTCTACAGAACTCAGGGGTCTTCAAACTTATTTTGAGGGAGGTAATTTCTCTCAGCAGAGCTGTGAGAATTATAGTTGACTGTGATAAAAAACGTTTATTCTGTAATTGTTTCCTGCTTTCAGAATTTGTTATCTTTGCTATTGGGATTAAACCTTTGCTAAAGTTGTGTTGTTTACAAGGATTGAGGCTATAACTGTTTCAATTTATTAATTTTCAACTGTTATAGATTTTCTGTGCTTCTTAAAGGCGCAGTACGTTTTTAATTGAATTGTATTCCAAGTTGCAAGTTTATTTGCTAGTGTGTTAAACATGTCTGATTCAGAGGAAGATACCTGTGTCATTTGTTGCAATGCCAAAGTGGAGCCCAATAGAAATTTATGTACTAACTGTATTGATGCTACTTTAAATAAAAGTCAATCTGTACAAATTGAACAAATTTCACCAAACAACGAGGGGAGAGTTATGCCGACTAACTCGCCTCACGTGCCAGTACCTGCATCTCCCGCTCGGGAGGTGCGTGATATTGTAGCGCCGAGTACATCTGGCCGGCCATTACAAATCACATTACAGGATATGGCTTCTGTTATGACTGAAGTTTTGGCTAAATTACCAGAACTAAGAGGTAAGCGTGATCACTCTGGGGTGAGAACAGAGTGCGCTGATAATATTAGGGCCATGTCAGACACTGCGTCACAGGTTGCAGAACATGAGGACGGAGAACTTCATTCTGTGGGTGACGGTTCTGATCCAAAACTGGATTCAGATATTTCATATTTTAAATTTAAACTGGAAAACCTCTGTGTATTACTAGGGGAGGTGTTAGCGGCTCTGAATGATTGTAACACAGTTGCAATACCAGAGAAAATGTGTAGGTTGGATAAATATTTTGCGGTACCGACGAGTACTGAGGTTTTTCCTATACCTAAGAGAATTACTGAAATTGTTTCTAAGGAGTGGGATAGACCCGGTGTGCCGTTCTCACCCCCTCCGATATTTAGAAAAATGTTTCCAATAGACGCCACCACACGGGACTTATGGCAAACGGTCCCTAAGGTAGAGGGAGCAGTTTCTACTTTAGCTAAGCATACCACTATCCCGGTGGAGGATAGCTGTGCCTTTTCAGATCCAATGGATAAAAAATTAGAGGGTTACCTTAAGAAAATGTTTGTTCAACAAGGTTTTATATTTCAACCCCTTGCATGCATTGCGCCGATCACGGCTGCAGCGGCGTTCTGGATTGAGTCTCTGGAAGAGAACATTAGTTCAGCTACTCTGGACGACATTACGGACAGGCTTAGAGTCCTTAAACTAGCTAATTCATTCATTTCGGAGGCCGTAGTACATCTAACTAAACTTACGGCGAAGAATTCAGGATTCGCCATTCAGGCACGCAGGGCGCTGTGGCTAAAATCCTGGTCAGCTGATGTTACTTCTATCAAGACGTGGGTTTTCTGAGTCAGTTATTGATACCTTAATACAGGCTAGGAAACCTGTTACCAGAAAGATTTACCATAAGATATGGCGTAAATACCTATATTGGTGTGAATCCAAGGGTTACTCTTGGAGTAAGGTTAGGATTCCTAGGATATTGTCTTTTCTACAAGAAGGTTTAGAAAAGGGTTTATCCGCTAGTTCATTAAAGGGACAGATCTCAGCTCTGTCCATTCTGTTACACAAACGTCTGTCAGAAGTTCCTGACGTCCAGGCTTTTTGTCAGGCTTTGGCCAGGATTAAACCTGTGTTTAAAACGGTTGCTCCACCATGGAGTTTAAACCTTGTTCTTAATGTTTTACAGGGCGTTCCGTTTGAACCCCTTCATTCCATTGATATAAAGTTGTTATCTTGGAAAGTTCTATTTTTAATGGCTATTTCCTCGGCTCGAAGAGTCTCTGAGTTATCAGCCTTACATTGTGATTCTCCTTATTTGATTTTTCATTCGGATAAGGTAGTTCTGCGTACTAAACCTGGGTTCTTACCTAAGGTAGTTACTAACAGGAATATCAATCAAGAGATTGTTGTTCCTTCTTTATGCCCAAATCCTTCTTCGAAGAAGGAACGTCTACTGCACAACCTGGATGTAGTCCGTGCTCTAAAATTTTACTTACAGGCAACTAAGGAATTTCGACAAACGTCTTCTCTGTTTGTCGTTTACTCTGGGCAGAGGAGAGGTCAAAAAGCTTCTGCTACCTCTCTTTCTTTTTGGCTTCGTAGCATAATTCGTTTAGCTTATGAGACTGCTGGACAGCAGCCTCCTGAAAGGATTACAGCTCATTCCACTAGAGCTGTGGCTTCTACTTGGGCCTTTAAGAATGAGGCCTCTGTTGAACAGATTTGCAAGGCTGCAACTTTGTCTTCGCTTCATACTTTTTCCAAATTTTACAAATTTGACACTTTTGCTTCATCGGAGGCTATTTTTGGGAGAAAGGTTCTTCAGGCAGTGGTTCCTTCTGTATAAAGAGCCTGCCTATCCCTCCCGTCATCCGTGTACTTTTGCTTTGGTATTGGTATCCCAGAAGTAATGATGACCCGTGGACTGATCACACTTAACAGAAGAAAACATAATTTATGCTTACCTGATAAATTCCTTTCTTCTGTAGTGTGATCAGTCCACGGCCCGCCCTGTTTTAAGGCAGGTAAATATTTTTTAATTTATACTCCAGTCACCACTTCACCCTTGGCTTTTCCTTTCTCGTTGGTCCTTGGTCGAATGACTGGGAGTGACGTAGAGGGGAGGAGCTATATGCAGCTCTGCTGGGTGAATCCTCTTGCACTTCCTGTTGGGGAGGAGTTAATATCCCAGAAGTAATGATGACCCGTGGACTGATCACACTACAGAAGAAAGGAATTTATCAGGTAAGCATAAATTATGTTTTCTTATACATTTTATACTCTGCAGCTAGTATAACAAGTAATTGAAAATACATTTATATAAAAACAATTGAGTGTACTGTCCCTTTAAACTGAATAGAGAAATAACATGTGTGCATGAGGCACGCTCCTTTGCAGGTCTCTGGACAGGCATACTGATTTGCTGCTTAAAGTCCTTTACTATGAGGTGTGAATACTTAGAACATTTTGAGGTAAAATATCTTTCTTTCTTTCATGTAATTAGCAAGAGTCCATGAGCTAGTGACGTATGGGATATACATTCCTACCAGGAGGGGCAAAGTCTCCCAAACCTCAAAATGCCTATAAATACACCCCTCACCACACCCACAAATCAGTTTTACAAACTTTGCCTCCTATGGAGGTGGTGAAGTAAGTTTGTGCTAGATTCTACGTTGATATGCGCTCCGCAGCAGGTTGGAGCCCGGTTTTCCTCTCAGCGTGCAGTGAATGTCAGAGGGATGTGAGGAGAGTATTGCCTATTTGAATTCAATGATCTCCTTCTACGGGGTCTATTTCATAGGTTCTCTGTTATCGGTCGTAGAGATTCATCTCTTACCTCCCTTTTCAGATCGACGATATACTCTTATGTCTTATGTATGTATTTCTTTCCTAAGATAGGGAGAGTCCACCGCTTCATTCCTTACTGTTGGAAAATTCAACACCTGGCCACCAGGAGAAGGCAAAGACACCCCAGCCAAAGGCTTAAATATCCCTCCCACTTCCTCATTACCCCTGTCATTATTTGCCTTTCGTCACGATAGGAGGTGTCAGAGAAGTTTCAAAAGATTTAGAGAGTCCTGAAAAAAGGGTATCTGCCCTTCAAGATAGGACTGGAGTTTTAAGTAGTCATGTCAACCTCTCAGTGAGAGTATTGATGAGTTAGAGTCTGGAGATGCAGGGAAAGTTTTTCTGCGAAACTATCCAGACTACTGCTAACAGCTCCTAAGCAATCAGTGTTGACAAGTTTCACTGCCTGCTTTCTCTCACTCAAGTCTATGTCAAGAGCGCTGCTATAAGACTGTCACACTTGAGAGACTGTGTTATGTTCACAGCATAGATACTGGAGGCAAGATTGTTTCAATTTTTTATACATAAAACGCTATAACAGGGTCACAGTGTGGCTACTTTATACCTTGATAGGATCCAGGGTTGATATCCTCTGAGGGGGGTTTATTGAACAGTTGGGGTTAATTAATCAGTACTGGGCTCATAGACTGTGTTTTTGGCTGGAACAAACAGGTTTCACTTTTGTTTTTGAAAGTGTTGCACAGCTTCTATTAACTTGCTGTACTTGTCATAGCATGTAGTCTGTTTATTTCCTCCAATCCGGCTGAGACTTCAACCTGAGGAGAGCGTTTCCTCTTTAAACTGCCTGGGTCGTCTAGGAGGTGGTGAGTGCCCCAGCCATTGGGAGTATATAAAAAGAAAAAACTTTTATTTGTGTCCTTCTTTGGGTATAACCTGAGCTACAGAGGACTCTGACATGTTAGAAGGTACTTCTGTACTAAATCATACCTGTTTATATTGGGAGGAGGCCGTGGTTTTCCCGCCCACTCAATTATGTTCCTCATGCCTTAACATCGTGTTAAAGTCTAAGAAGAGAGACAAGCCTGCTTAAGTCTACCTCTCAGGACTCGGTGTCCTCTGAGATTTCTACCCTTGCTACATTATCCACTCCATATGCAGTTCCCTGTAGCACATCTAATCCTCCATCCGGAGGGGGCCTTTTTCCTGCGGACTTTGCCTCTGTGTCTGCGGCCCTCAGTGCATTACCTCGCTCTAACAAACGCAATAGAAAGGTTAAACATTGCTCTCCTGACCCGGAGTCATCTAAATATTTATTGGATTTAGCTATTATGTCCCAGTTATCCGATGATGAGCTAATCTCTGTAGCTTCAGAAGATGAATTTACGGGGTTGGAGTCCTTGGCATCTAAGCCTCCTGCTGCGTAGAAACCATCCTTTAGATTTAAAATTGAGCACTTGCATTTTTTTATTAAAGGAGGTTCTGTCTACTTTTGAGGTTTTAGAGGCTGCGCTGCCTGAAGAACCTATGATACCTAAATTATTTTTAAAATACCTAAACAGTATTACACTGTCAGTATTTTCTATTTACAGGTCTTGAGGAATTTCCAGAGTATCTTTATTTTTATTTTTTCCATCATCATTTTTATTTTTACTATTTTTATTTTTCATTATTTTTTCTCTACACATTGATCAAACTTTTACACAATTTTTATATTTTGATCTTCAAACATTTTTTAGGATTACAAACAAAGGATCTTCAAACACTTTTTAGGACCACTAACAAAGGATCATTACACCAAATGGAATAAATTCCAGGAACTTTCACACCTCCAAAAATGACTTTATAATCACACTTACTAGTCTGTGTACACACCTGTTGTTCACAAAAGTTTTTTTCAGCATTTTTTTCAATATTTTTATAAAAAAGATTTTGCAATTTGTTTTCACATCCTTGGATTGAATATATACACATATATGTTTTTGTGGATCACATTTTTATTTGTATTTATTCACATGCTCACTTTAACTGTTTTTGTAGATCTCATCTTTGGAGACTGATTTTTTAAATATCTTTTGATCACAACGCTCACATCTTTGTTCATTATACCAACCTTTTTTTATTCGTATATTATGTTATATTGGTGTTCTTGTACTTTTATCACACAATTTTTGTGTTAACTACATTAGAGAGGTCACTTATCAGAACGACCTCACCATTATATTGTATATTGTATATGTGAGACTCACACATATTTTAACATTCAGACAGTCACATTTGTTTTTAGACCATTCTAGGACACACTTATATGAAATAGGATTTTGTCCACATGGATCCATGTACTTAATTATTTTTTAATTATATAATATTCTGTGCAATTGTACCTAATCGTTTTTAATTATATGATATTTTGTGCAAATTGTAATAAAAAATTCTTTGATAAACACTTCATATCCAATATCTAAACCTATCCTTGTGATACATAATTTTATACAGAGACTTTTCTAAACATCCAATATATGCTATTCCAACCCAGGGTCTAGCATTAGACCTACAATTATAAATCACATAAGACCCTGCCTATTTTTGGCGCTCCTATCTATCTACTCTTTTATATTCTATTAACCTAGTGGGTGCTTGGGGGACCCACCATAGACAGGAGCTAGAGGTCACCAAACGCAGCGCTGTAAGATACTAATATTTCTAAACGATACCTAAATTAGACACAGTTTACGAAGACAGGAAAGTTCCTTTGACTTTTCCTGTGTGGGTTAAAATGGCGAACATTTTTAACAATGAATGTGAAAGAATTAGATCTTCCTTTTCCCCTCGTCTACTTTTAAAAAAGTTGTTGCCGGTCCCGGACTCTCAACTGGATTTGTGGGGCTCCATTCCTAAGGTGGATGGTTCTATCTCTATGCTTGCTAAATGGACTACTTTACCTCTTGAGGATAGTTCTTCATTCAGAGAGCCGATGGATAAGAAAATGGAAACCTTTCTGAGAAAGATTGTTTCAACATAGAGGATTTTTATTTCAACCGGAGGCTGCAGTTGCCGCGGTTGCAGGAGCAGCTACCTACTGGTGCGACTGTCGGAACTCATTGAGGTGGAGTCTCCCCTCGAGGATATTTAAGACAGAATTAAAGCTCTGAGAATTTCTAATTCGTTTATCTGTGATGCGAACATGCAAATTATTCGCCTAAATGCAAAGGCCTCTGGCTTTGCGGTCCTAGCCCGTTGGGCGCTCTAGTTGAAGTCTTGGTCTGCAGATGTGACTTCTAAGTCCAGACTCCTTTCTCTTCCCTTCAAGGGAAAGATTTTATTTGGTCCAGGCTTGGACTCCATTATTTCTACAGTTTTCCGGAGGCAAGGGTGCCTTCGTACCTCAAGAAAAGAACAACAAGTCTAAGGGACGACAATCTTCTAATTTTCATTCTGACAAATCCCAACGACCACAAACCTCCTCCAAGCCCGAGCAACCCAAGAGTACTTGGAAGCCGGCTCAGTCCTGGAATAAGTCCAAGCAGAATAAGAAGCCTGCCGAAAACAAATCGGCATGAGGGGGCGGCCCCCGATCCGGGATCGGATCGTGTAGGGGGCAGACTTTCTTTTTTCAGACGTTTGGTTCAGGGACGTACAGGATCCTTGGGTCCTGGAGGTCGTACTCGGATACAAGATAGGCTTCAAATGTCATCCGCCCAGGGGCAGATTCCTACTCTCAAACCTGTCTAAAGACCAGAAAAGAGGGATGCCTTTCTAGGGTGCGTTTGGGACCTATCCTCGGGAGTTGTTGTCCCAGTGCCTATCGAAGAAAGAGGTTTGGGGTTTTATTCAAACCTTTTCGTGGTCCCAAAGATGGAGGGAACTTTCCGCACAATTCTGGACCTAAAGTGCTTAAAAATTTCTCAGTGTCCCTTCCAAAGATGGAGACAATAAGGTCCATTGTTCAGGAAAGCCAGTTTATGACCACTATAGATCTGAAGGACGCTTACCTTCATGTTCCAATCCACAGGGAACACTTTCTGTTCCTGAGGTTTGCTTTCCTGGACCAGCACTTACAGTTCATTGCCCTTCCATTTGGCCTAGCTACTTCTCCAAGAATCTTTACGAAGGTTCTGGGGGCTCTTCTAGCCGTTGCTAGAGCTCGGAGTATTACAGTAGCCCCATACTTTGATGATATTCTGGTGCAAGCACCATCTTGTCTTACGGAAGAATACTCGGCGTCCCTGGGTGGAAGATAAACTTGAAAAGAGTTTTCTTATCCCAAGTACCAGGGTGGAATTCTTGGTTGCTGTAATAGACTCCATATCCATGAGGATATTTCTAACAGACCAGAGATGTTGCAAGCTAACTTCGGCATGTCTTGCCCTCCGGACCTCCTTGAGTCCCTCTGTGGCTCAGTGTATGGAGGTGATTGGTCTCATGGTGTCCTGCATGGACATCATTCCTTTTGCCAGTTCCGTCTCTGACCTTTACAACTGTGCATGCTAAGACGGTGAAATGGCGATCATTCTGATCTGCCTCTACAGATTGTATTAGACAGCCGGTCGAGAGAATCGCTCTCTTGGTGGCTCTGTCTAGATCATCTGTCCCGAGGGAAGTGCTTCTTAAGACCATCTTGGGAGATTGTGACTACAGACACAAGCCTATCCGGATGGGGAGCTGTTTGGGGTGCCAGGAAGGCACAGGGGTTGTGGACTCGGGAGAAGTCCTCCCTCCCGATCAATTTTGGAACTACGGGCAATCTTTAATGCCTTGAAGGCTTGACAACTTCTGGGTTTGTCCCAGTTTATCAGATTCCAATCAGACAATATGTCCTCAGTGGCTTACATCAACCATCGGGGGGGAACCAGAAGTTCCTTGGCGATGAAGGAAGTATCTCGGATTCTGGAGTGGGCAGAGGCCCACAGCTGTTCGCTGTCAGCGATCCACATTCCTGGTGTGGACAACTGTTAGGCGTATTTTCTCAGCAGGCAATCCTTCCATCCAGGGGAATGTTCTCTCCATCCCAAGGTGTTTGTTGAGATATGCAGCAAGTGGGGGATGCCGGAAATAGATCTCATGGCGTCCCGTCTCAATACCAAGCTCCCCTGGTACGGGTCGAGGTTGAGGGATCCCCAAGCGGATCTAAAAGATGCATTTGCAGTGGCCCTGGAGGTTCAAATTTATATATCTTTCTCCTCCATTACCTCTTCTTCCTCGAGTGGTGGCCCGCATCAAGCAGGAGCGGGTATCGGTAATCCTGATTGCTCCATCGTGGCCACGAAGGACGTGGTTCGCGAATCTAGTGGGGATGTACTCCTCCGGGGAAGTTACCTTGTCGCAGAGACCTGCTGTTACAATGTCCATTTGTTCATCAAAGTCTAGTTTTTCTGAGGCTGACTGCGTGGAGGCTTAACACTTAGTCTTAGCAAAGAGAGGTTTCTCTGAGTGTCATTGATACTCTTATTCATGCTCGTAAACCAGTTACTCAGCATATCTACCACAAAGGGTGGAGGACCCACTTATGCTGGTGTGAAGAGCATGCTTTTTCCTGGCACAGAGTTAAGGTTGCCAGGATCTTTTCTTTCTCCAGGATGGACTGGAGAAGGGCCTTTCTGCTAGTTCCCTGAGATGACAGATTTAGGCCCTGTCGGTTTTATTGCACAAGAGGCTGGCTGAGCTTCCAGACGTGCAGTTCTTTAAGGCTCTGATTAGGTTCAGACCTGTGTTTAGATCTGGGGCTCCTCATTGGAGCCTAAATCTTGTTCTTTGTGTTTTGCAACAGACTCTGTTTGAGCCTCTGCATTCCCTTGACATTAAGTTGTTATCTTGGATGGTTCTCTTTTTAATGGTTATTACCTCTGCGCGCAGAGTTTCTGAGACCTCTGCTTTGCGATGTGAGTTCCCTTATTTGATTTTTCATGCAGATAAGGCAGTTTTACGTACTAAATTAGGTTTTCTGTCTAAGGTTCTGTCAGATTGCAACATCAATCAAGAGATTATGGTTCCTTCCTTGTGTCTAATCCTTCATCGAAGGAACGTTTACTTCGCCATTTGGATGTGGTTCGCACATTGAAGTTCTTTCTTCAAGCTACTAAGGAGTTTAGACAATCTTCCTCTGTTTGTTGTTTATTCGGGGAAGCATAAGGGGCAGGAGGCTACTTAAACTTCCCTATATTTTTGGTTAAGGAGTGTCATCCGCTTAGCTTACGAGACAGAGGGATATCATCCTCCTGAGAGGATAACGGCTCATTCCACTAGATCAGTGGCTTCCTCTTGGGCCTTTAAGAACAAGGCCTCTATGAATCATATTTGTAAGGCGGCTACCTGGTCCTCCTTACATACTTTTTCAAATTTTTACTAGTTTGATGTTTTTGCTTTGGCTAAAGCAGCTTTCGGGAGAAAAGTTTTGCAGGCTGTGGTGCCCTCCGAATAGGATCCACCTCTTCCTTTTTGTTCCCTCCCGTTATTCATTCAGTGTCCTCTGGAGCTTGGGTATAGTTTTCCCAACAGTAAGGAATGAAGCCGTGGACTCTCCCTATCTTAGGAAGGAAAACATTTATGCTTACCAGATAAATTCCTTTCCTTCCGGATAGGGAGAGCCCACGGCCCCCGTCCATTTTTTCTTGTCTAAGGGCGGGCCCCCTATTTATCTTATTCATTTATACCATTTATACCCTGATATTTCTCCTACTTTTCCTTGTTCCGTCGGCAGTATGACTGGGGTAATGAGGAAGTGGAAGTAAATGCGCATACGTGTCCTATGAACGCGCTTAGATAGAGACTGAGAATTCCATGAGATGCGCATTATCAATTGTGGGCGTAAAAGGAGTCGCTTGGGATGCCAGTGGGGGGACCAATGGAAATGAGACAATATTCGTCATCACTATATACATTTATTTTTTTTTATTTTATTTTTTTTAAATATCCAGGCGGAGGAACAATGGCATAGGATTGAGATTTAAAAGGTGCATTAGGGTGAAATATAGTTTGGATTAAAAAAATTGATCTATTAACCCCTTAATGACAACTGACGTACCAGGTACGTCCTGCAAAAACTAGCAGTTAGTGACAATGGACGTACCTGGTACGTCAGTTGTTTAAGAGAGTGCTGGAAGCGATCGCAATCGCTTCCAGCAGCTCTCAGGGTATTGCAGTGATGCCTCGATATGGAGGCATCCTGCAATACCTTTTAACAAGCCTCCGATGCAGAGAGAGCCACTCTGTGGCCCTCTCTGCACCGGTAACAATGGTGCTGTGTTCCGGTGGGAAGGGAAGCAAGGAGGCGGCAGCGTGCGTGGAAAAAAAGTGGTTTAGAAATAGCAAAGTGCTACTTGTATTTATGGCCCTATAACTTACAAAAAAAGCAAAGAACATGTAAACATTGGGTATTTCTAAACTCAGGACAAAATTTAGAAACTATTTAGCATGGGTGTTTTTTAGTGGTTGTAGATGTGTAACAGATTTTGGGGGTCAAAGTTAGAAAAAGTGTGTTTTTTCCATTTTTTCCTCATATTTGATAAATTTTTTTATAGTAAATTATAAGATATAATGAAAAAAAAGGTATATTTAGAAAGTCCATTTAATGGCGAGAAAAACGGTATATAATATGTGTGGGTACAGTAAATGAGTAAGAGGAAAATTACAGCTGAACACAAACACCACAGAAATGTAAAAATAGCCATTGTCATTAAGGGTAAGAAAATTGAAAAATGTTTCGGTCATTAAGGGGTTAAAGTTATACTGATTTTAGCTCTTCTTTGCGATTCTGCATAGTGGCATATGTAAGTTTACTTTTCCTTTAACCCCTTAAGGACCAAGGCTATTTTTCAATTTCTTTCCCTTAAGGACCAGGGCTATTTTTACATTTCTGCGGTGTTTGTGTTTAGCTGTAATTTTCCTCTTACTCATTTATTGTACCCACACATATTTATATACCGTTTTTCTCGCCACTAAAGATACCATTATTTTCATCATATCTTATAATTTATTATTAAAAATATTATAAAATATGAGGAAAAAATGGAAAAAAACACACTTTCTTTCATGTAATTAACAAGAGTCCATGAGCTAGTGACGTATGGGATATACATTCCTACCAGGAGGGGCAAAGTTTCCCAAACCTTAAAATGCCTATAAATACACCCCTCACCACACCCACAAATCAGTTTTACAAACTTTGCCTCCAAGGGAGGTGGTGAAGTAAGTTTGTGCTAGATTCTACGTTGATATGCGCTCCGCAGCAAGTTGGAGCCCGGTTTTCCTCTCAGCGTGCAGTGAATGTCAGAGGGATGTGAAGAGAGTATTGCCTATTGAATGCAGTGATCTCCTTCTACGGGATCTATTTCATAAGGTTCTCTGTTATCGGTCGTAGAGATTCATCTCTTACCTCCCTTTTCAGATCGACGATATACTCTTATATTTACCATTTCCTCTACTGATTCTCGTTTCAGTACTGGTTTGGCTTTCTACAAACATGTAGATGAGTGTCCTGGGGTAAGTAAGTCTTATTTTCTGTGACACTCTAAGCTATGGTTGGGCACTTTATTTATAAAGTTCTAAATATATGTATTCAAACATTTATTTGCCTTGACTCAGAATGTTCAACTTTCCTTATTTCCAGACAGTCAGTTTCATATTTGGGATTATGCTTTCAATTATCATATTTTTTCTTACCTCAAAAATTTGACTTTTTTCCCTGTGGGCTGTTAGGCTCGCGGGGGCTGAAAATGCTTCATTTTATTGCGTCATTCTTGGCGCGGACTTTTTTGGCGCAAAAATTCTTTTCCGTTTCCGGCGTCATACGTGTCGCCGGAAGTTGCGTCATTTTTTACGTTATTTTGCGCCAAAAATGTCGGCGTTCCGGATGTGGCGTCATTTTTGGCGCCAAAAGCATTTAGGCGCCAAATAATGTGGGCGTCTTATTTGGCGCCAAAAAATATGGGCGTCGCTTTTGTCTCCACATTATTTCAGTCTCATTTTTCATTTGCTTCTGGTTGCTAGAAGCTTGATGTTTGGCATTTTTTTCCCATTCCTGAAACTGTCTTATAAGGAATTTGATCTATTTTGCTTTATATGTTGTTTTTTCTCTTACATATTGCAAGATGTCTCACGTTGCATCTGAGCCAGAAGATACTACAGGAAAACCACTGCCTGCTGGATCTACCAAAGCTAAGTGTATCTGCTGTAAACTTTTGGTAGTTATTCCTCCAGCTGTTGTTTGTAATAATTGTCATGACAAACTTGTTAAAGCAGATAATATTTCCTTTAGTGATGTACCATTGCCTGTTGCAGTTCCCTCAACATCTAAGGTGCAGAATGTTCCTGATAACATAAGAGATTTTGTTTCTGAATCCATAAAGAAGGCTTTGTCTGTTATTTCTCCTTCTAGTAAACGTAAAAAGTCTTTTAAATCTTCTCTCTCTACAGATGAATTTTTAAATGAACACCATCATTCTGATTCTTTGGACTCTTCTGGTTCAGAGGATTCTATCTCAGAGATTGATGCTGATAAATCTTCATATTTATTTAAGATGGAATTTATTCGCTCTTTACTTAAAGAAGTACTAATTGCTTTAGAAATAGAGGATTCTAGTCCTCTTGATACTAATTCTATACGTTTGGATAAGGTTTTTAAAGCTCCTGCGGTTATTCCAGAAGTCTTTCCTGTTCCTAATGCTATTTCTGCAGTAATTTCTAAGGAATGGGATAAATTGGGTAATTCATTTACTCCTTCTAAACGTTTTAAGCAATTATATCCTGTTCCGCCTGACAGGTTAGAATTTTGGGACAAAATCCCTAAAGTTGATGGGGCTATTTCTACCCTTGCTAAACGTACTACCATTCCTACGTCAGATGGTACCTCGTTTAAGGATCCTCTAGATAGAAAAATTGAATCTTTTCTAAGAAAAGCTTATCTATGTTCAGGTAATCTTCTTAGACCTGCTATATCATTGGCTGATGTTGCTGCAGCTTCAACTTTTTGGTTGGAAACTCTAGCGCAACAAGTAACAAATCGTGATTCTCATGATATTATTATTCTTCTCCAGCATGCTAATAATTTCATCTGTGATGCCATTTTTGATATTATTAGAGTTGATGTTAGGTTTATGTCTCTGGCTATCTTAGCCAGAAGAGCTTTATGGCTTAAGACCTGGAATGCTGATATGGCTTCTAAATCAACTCTACTTTCCATTTCTTTCCAGGGCAAATTATTTGGTTCTCAGTTGGATTCTATTATTTCAACTGTTACTGGTGGGAAAGGAACTTTTTTACCACAGGATAAAAAGTCTAAAGGTAAAAACAGGGCTAACAATCGTTTTCGTTCCTTTCGTTTCAACAAAGAACAAAAGCCTGATCCTTCGTCCTCAGGAGCAGTTTCAGTTTGGAAACCATCTCCAGTCTGGAATAAATCCAAGCCTGCTAGAAAGGCAAAGCCTGCTTCTAAGTTCACATGAAGGTACGGCCCTCATTCCAGTTCAGCTGGTAGGGGGCAGGTTACGTTTTTTCAAAGAAATTTGGATCAATTCTGTTCACAATCTTTGGATTCAGAACATTGTTTCAGAAGGGTACAGAATTGGTTTCAAGATGAGACCTCCTGCAAAGAGATTTTTTCTTTCCCATGTCCCAGTAAATCCAGTGAAAGCTCAAGCATTTCTGAATTGTGTTTCAGATCTAGAGTTGGCTGGAGTAATTATGCCAGTTCCAGTTCCGGAACAGGGGATGGGGTTTTATTCAAATCTCTTCATTGTACCAAAGAAGGAGAATTCCTTCAGACCAGTTCTGGATCTAAAATTATTGAATCGTTATGTAAGGATACCAACATTCAAGATGGTAACTGTAAGGACTATATTGCCTTTTGTTCAGCAAGGGAATTATATGTCCACAATAGATTTACAGGATGCATATCTGCATATTCCGATTCATCCAGATCATTATCAGTTCCTGAGATTCTCTTTTCTAGACAAGCATTACCAATTTGTGGCTCTACCGTTTGGCCTTGCTACAGCTCCAAGAATTTTCACAAAGATTCTCGGTGCCCTTCTGTCTGTAATCAGAGAACAGGGTATTGTGGTATTTCCTTATTTGGACGATATCTTGGTACTTGCTCAGTCTTTACATTTAGCAGAGTCTCATACGAATCGACTTGTGTTGTTTCTTCAAGATCATGGTTGGAGGATCAATTTACCAAAAAGTTCTTTGATTCCTCAAACAAGGGTAACCTTTCTGGGTTTCCAGATAGATTCAGTGTCCATGACTCTGTCTTTAACAGACAAGAGACGTCTAAAATTGATTACAGCCTGTCGAAACCTTCAGTCTCAATCATTCCCTTCGGTAGCCTTATGCATGGAAATTCTAGGTCTTATGACTGCTGCATCGGACGCGATCCCCTTTGCTCATTTTCACATGCGACCTCTTCAGCTCTGTATGCTGAACCAATGGTGCAGGGATTACACGAAGATATATCAATTAATATCTTTAAAACCGATTGTTCGGCACTCTCTAACGTGGTGGACAGATCACCTTCGTTTAATTCAGGGGGCTTCTTTTGTTCTTCCGACCTGGACTGTAATTTCAACAGATGCAAGTCTCACAGGTTGGGGAGCTGTGTGGGGATCTCTGACGGCACAAGGAGTTTGGGAATCTCAGGAGGTGAGATTACCGATCAGTATCTTGGAACTCCGTGCAGTTTTCAGAGCTCTTCAGTTTTGGCCTCTTCTGAAGAGAGAATCGTTCATTTGTTTTCAGACAGACAATGTCACAACTGTGGCATACATCAATCATCAAGGAGGGACTCACAGTCCTCTGGCTATGAAAGAAGTATCTCGAATTTTGGTTTGGGCAGAATCCAGCTCCTGTCTAATCTCTGCGGTTCATATCCCAGGTGTAGACAATTGGGAAGCGGATTATCTCAGTCGCCAAACGTTGCATCCGGGCGAATGGTCTCTTCACCCAGAGGTATTTCTTCAGATTGTTCAAATGTGGGGGCTCCCAGAGATAGATCTGATGGCCTCTCATCTAAACAAGAAACTTCCCAGGTATCTGTCCAGATCCCGGGATCCTCAGGCGGAGGCAGTGGATGCATTATCACTTCCTTGGAAGTATCATCCTGCCTATATCTTTCCGCCTCTAGTTCTTCTTCCAAGAGTAATCTCCAAGATTCTGAGGGAATGCTCGTTTGTTCTGCTAATAGCTCCGGCATGGCCTCACAGGTTTTGGTATGCGGATCTTGTCCGGATGGCATCTTGCCAACCATGGACTCTTCCGTTAAGACCAGACCTTCTGTCACAAGGTCCTTTTTTCCATCTGGATCTGAAATCCTTAAATTTAAAGGTATGGAGATTGAACGCTTGATTCTTGGTCATAGAGGTTTCTCTGACTCCGTGATTAATACTATGTTACAGGCTCGTAAATCTGTATCTCGAGAGATATATTATAGAGTCTGGAAGACTTATATTTCTTGGTGTCTTTCTCATCATTTTTCTTGGCATTCTTTTAGAATACCGAGAATTTTACAGTTTCTTCAGGATGGTTTAGATAAGGGTTTGTCCGCAAGTTCTTTGAAAGGACAAATCTCCGCTCTTTCTGTTCTTTTTCACAGAAAGATTGCTATTCTTCCTGATATTCATTGTTTTGTACAAGCTTTGGTTCGTATAAAACCTGTCATTAAGTCAATTTCTCCTCCTTGGAGTTTGAATTTGGTTCTGGGAGCTCTTCAAGCTCCTCCGTTTGAACCTATGCATTCATTGGACATTAAATTACTTTCTTGGAAAGTTTTGTTCCTTTTGGCCATCTCTTCTGCTAGAAGAGTTTCTGAATTATCTGCTCTTTCGTGTGAGTCTCCTTTTCTGATTTTTCATCAGGATAAGGCGGTGTTGCGAACTTCTTTTGAATTTTTACCTAAAGTTGTGAATTCCAACAACATTAGTAGAGAAATTGTGGTTCCTTCATTATGTCCTAATCCTAAGAATTCTAAGGAGAAATCATTGCATTCTTTGGATGTTGTTAGAGCTTTGAAATATTATGTTGAAGCTACGAAATCTTTCCGTAAGACTTCTAGTCTATTTGTTATCTTTTCCGGTTCTAGGAAAGGCCAGAAAGCTTCTGCCATTTCTTTGGCATCTTGGTTGAAATCTTTAATTCATCTTGCCTATGTTGAGTCGGGTAAAATTCCGCCTCAGAGAATTACAGCTCATTCTACTAGGTCAGTATCTACTTCCTGGGCGTTTAGGAATGAAGCTTCGGTTGACCAGATCTGCAAAGCAGCAACTTGGTCCTCTTTGCATACTTTTACTAAATTCTACCATTTTGATGTGTTTTCTTCTTCTGAAGCAGTTTTTGGTAGAAAAGTTCTTCAGGCAGCGGTTTCAGTTTGAATCTTCTGCTTATGTTTTTTGTTAAACTTTATTTTGGGTGTGGATTATTTTCAGCAGGAATTGGCTGTCTTTATTTTATCCCTCCCTCTCTAGTGACTCTTGTGTGGAAAGATCCACATCTTGGGTAGTCATTATCCCATACGTCACTAGCTCATGGACTCTTGTTAATTACATGAAAGAAAACATAATTTATGTAAGAACTTACCTGATAAATTCATTTCTTTCATATTAACAAGAGTCCATGAGGCCCACCCTTTTTTGTGGTGGTTATGATTTTTTTGTATAAAGCACAATTATTCCAATTCCTTATTTTATATGCTTCGCACTTTTTTTCTTATCACCCCACTTCTTGGCTATTCGTTAAACTGATTTGTGGGTGTGGTGAGGGGTGTATTTATAGGCATTTTAAGGTTTGGGAAACTTTGCCCCTCCTGGTAGGAATGTATATCCCATACGTCACTAGCTCATGGACTCTTGTTAATATGAAAGAAATGAATTTATCAGGTAAGTTCTTACATAAATTATGTTTTTTCTAACTTTGACCCCCAAAATCTGTTACACATCTACAACCACCAAAAAACAACCATGCTAAATAGTTTCTAAATTTTGTCCTGAGTTTAGAAATACCCAATGTTTACATGTTCTTTGCTTTTTTTGCAAGTTATAGGGAAATAAATACTAGAAGCACTTTGCTATTTCAAAACCACTTTTTTTCAAAATGAGTGCTAGTTACATTGGAACCCTGATATCTGTCAGGAATACCTGAATATTCCTTGACATGTATATATTTTTTTTTAGAAGACATCACAAAGTATTGATCTAGGCCCATTTTGGTATATTTCATGCCACCATTTCACCGCCAAATACGATCAAATAAAAAAAATTGTTAACTTTTTCACAAACTTTAGGTTTCTCAGAGAAATTATTTACAAACAACTTTTGCAATTATGGCATAAATGGTTGTAAATGCTTCTCTGGGATCCCCTTTGTTCAGAAATAGCAGACTTATATGGCTTTGGCGTTGCTTTTTGGTAATTAGAAGGCTGCTAAATACCACTGCGCACCACACGTGTTTTATGCCCAGCAGTGAAGGGGTTAATTAGGGAGCATGTAGGGAGCTTGTAGAGTTAATTTTAGCTTAAGTGTAGTGTAGTAGACAACCCAAAGTATTGATCTAGGCCCATTTTGGTATATTTCATGCCACCATTTCACCGCCAAATGCGATCAAATTTAAAAAAAAACTTAAATTTTTTCGCAATTTTAGGTTTCTCACTGAAATTATTTACAAACAGCTTGTGCAATTATGGCACAAATGGTTGTAAATGCTTCTCTGGGATCCCCTTTGTTCAGAAATAGCAGACATATATGACTTTGGCGTTGCTTTCTGGTAATTAGAAGGCCGCTAAATGCTGCTGCGCAGCTGTAGGGAGCTTGCAGGGTTAATTTTAGCTTTAGTGTAGAGATCAGCCTCCCACCTGACACATCAGACCCCCTGATCCCTCCCAAACAGCTCCCTTCCCTCCCTCACTCCACAATTGTCCCCGCCATCTTAAGTACTGGCAGAAAGTCTGCCAGTACTAAAATAAAAGGTTTTTAAAAAAAATATATTTTTTTTTTTGCATATTATGCTGTGGTGTAGCATCCCCCCTTAGCCCCCAACCTCCCTGATCCCCCCCAAAACAGCTCTCTAACCCTCCCCATCTGCCTTATTGGGGGCCATCTTGGGTACTGGCAGCTGTCTGCCAGTACCCAGTTTGCAAAAAAAGTAGTTTTTTTTTTGTTTTTGTTTTTTTTTTTCTGTACTGTAGCTCCCCCACCACCTGCCTGATCATTTTTTTTTTATTTTTTTTTTTTTTTATATCTATTTGTATTACAACTGTTTCTGTAGTGTAGCGGTTCCAACCTGCTCCCTCCCCGTGCACGCGCGCGCGCGTCCCCGGACATCCCTGCCCACGATCCCGCCCCCCTCCACATCACCGATCTTCATCGATGGCCGCCTCCCACACAGGCTCCCACCCACCAACGATACCGGCCATCGATGTCCGGTGCAGAGAGGGCCATAGAGTGGCTCTCTCTGCATCGGATGGCCAAGGGGTGTTATTGCAGGATGCCTCGATATCGAGGCATCACTGCAATAACCGGAAAGCGGCTGGAAGCGAGCAGGATCGCTTCCAGCCGCTTTAAATCCCTAATGTCGTACAGGGTACGTCGCTGGTCTTTTAAGACCAGGTTGTGTGTGACGTACCCTGTACGACATGCGTCGTTAAGGGGTTAAACGGACACGAAACCCACATTTTTTTTCTTTCATGATTTAGAAAGAGCATGCAATTTTAAACTACTTTCTAATTTACTTCTATTATCCAATTTGTTTTATTCTCTTGATATTCTTTGCTGAAAAGCATATCTAGATATGCTCAGTAGCTGCTGATTGGTTGCTGCACTTAGAAGCCTTGTGTGATTGGCTCACCCATGTGCATTGCTTTTTTTTTTAACTAAGGATATCTAAAAAATGAAGCAAAATTAATAATAGAAGTAAATTCTAATGTTTACATTTGTATTCTCTATCTGAATCGTGAAATACATTTTTTGGGTTTAGTGTCCCTTTAAGTCTTTGACTGGGGTGTCTTTGCCGCCTCCTGGTGGCCAGGTGTTGAATTTCCCAACAGTAAGGAATGAAGCCGTGGACTCTCCCTATCCGGAAGGAATGGAATTTATCTGGTAAGGATAAATTATGTTTTACAACTGCTGCATCACTTTTTCATGTGTTTCAACATTTGGGTATCATGTCCATTTAAGGAGTTAGAGAGTCCTCTTTGTAATGGTAAAAGGGGGAAATTATCAATTTTGACAATTCTACCTAGAAGATAGGTGGGTCTTACTGGTAAGTTATCTAGGATATGAGGCAAGATATGGACATTTCTGTGTTTTGAACTTAATATAAAGTTTTTTTATTATCAGAATTGGATAGATATTTAATACTTTTCTGGGTAAGTTTGATAGGTATCTGATACAAGTAGCCATGTCTAGTGTATATATCTGTTTACAGTGAGAGTAAACTGATTAGACCGACGTGTTTATATATATATATATATATATATATATATATATATATATATATATAATATATTTTAATGCAAGAACCACCTTGTTTTATCAATGGAGCTTTAAAGCCCTTTTTTTTTTTTTATTATTATTAGTGGAGAGGAGGCGAAGAGACAAGATTAACAACTGGATTGTCCAACTGTCCAAAATCATTCCAGACTGTAACGCAGAGAGCAGTAAATCCGGAGCAGTAAGTTCAGTAAGTACTTCCTTTTTTTTTTTTACATTTTCTCATTCCTGGTAGTCTAATTATTCAAGTCACAGTGACAGAAGTATCTAAGATTCCTATTATTTAAATATAGTGGCTGTATCGCCACTCATGTAGAGAGTTTCTTTAGGCATTTGGAATAGCCTTGAAACAGAAGTTTTATGGAGAAACAGAAATGATTATCAATACAGCAGTATTTGTGGGGGGGTTTTAAAGGGCCAATGCAATCAGAAAATAAAGCACAATATTTGAAAAAATTACTTCAATAGCATTTTTGCAATATATGTATTGAAAATGTTGCAGCTAAAGTTGTTAAAATTGAGTGTGAATTTACCTGCGTTGTCATTTCTTTCATGTAATTAGCAAGAGTCCATGAGCTAGTGACGTATGGGATATACATTCCTACCAGGAGGGGCAAAGTTTCCCAAACCTCAAAATGCCTATAAATACACCCCTCACCACACCCACAAATCAGTTTTACAAACTTTGCCTCCTATGGAGGTGGTGAAGTAAGTTTGTGCTAGATTCTACGTTGATATGCGCTCCGCAGCAGGTTGGAGCCCGGTTTTCCTCTCAGCGTGCAGTGAATGTCAGAGGGATGTGAAGAGAGTATTGTCTGTTTGAATTCAATGATCTCCTTCTACGGGGTCTATTTCATAGGTTCTCTGTTATCGGTCGTAGAGATTCATCTCTTACCTCCCTTTTCAGATCGACGATATACTCTTATATATATATACCATTACCTCTGCTGATTTTCGTTTCAGTACTGGTTTGGCTTTCTACAAACATGTAGATGAGTGTCCTGGGGTAAGTAAGTCTTATTTTCTGTGACACTCTAAAGCTATGGTTGGGCACTTTTTTAAAGTTCTAAATATATGTATTCAAACATTTATTTGCCTTGACTCAGAATGTTCAACATTCCTTTTTTTCAGACAGTCAGTTTCATATTTGGGATAATGCATTTGAATCAATCATTTTTTACCTTAAAAATTTGACTTTTTCCCTGTGGGCTGTTAGGCTCGCGGGGGCTGAAAATGCTTCATTTTATTGCGCCATTCTTGGCGCTGACTTTTTTGGCGCAAAAAATCTTTTCTTTTTCCGGCGTCATACGTGTCGCCGGAAGTTGCGTCATTTTTTTGACGTTCTTTTGCGCCAAAAATGTCGGCGTTCCGGATGTGGCGTCATTTTTGGCGCCAAAAGCATTTAGGCGCCAAATAATGTGGGCGTCTTATTTGGCGCTAAAAAAATATGGGCGTCGCTTTTTGTCTCCACATTATTTAAGTCTCATTTCTCCAACATAGGTGTGTCCGGTCCACGGCGTCATCCTTACTTGTGGGATATTCTCTTCCCCAACAGGAAATGGCAAAGAGCCCAGCAAAGCTGGTCACATGATCCCTCCTAGGCTCCGCCTTCCCCAGTCATTCTCTTTGCCGTTGCACAGGCAACATCTCCACGGAGATGGCTAAGAGTTTTTTTTTGTTTAAATGTAGTTTTTATTCTTCAATCAAGAGTTTGTTATTTTAAAATAGTGCTGGTATGTACTATTTACTCTGAAACAGAAAGGAGATGAAGATTTCTGTTTGTAAGAGGAAAATGATTTTAGCAACCGTTACTAAAATCGATGGCTGTTTCCACACAGGACTGTTGAGATGAATTAACTTCAGTTGGGGGAAACAGTGG